>NW_012155507.1:7131266-7133089 GCF_000956105.1 Propithecus coquereli | reverse complement strand
GGGGAATGGACACACTTGAAGCTCGGACTTGGGGGGGAGGGAGGGTAAGGGCACCATACATAACCTAATCATCTGTACCCCCATAACATCCTGAAATAAAAAAAAAATAACCATTTGATCCAGCAATCCAACTACTGGGTATTTACCTAAAGGATAAAAAAAAAGACATTGTATAAAAAAAGACATGTACACTTGAATGTTCACAGAAGCACAATTCACAATTGCAAAGATATGGAAACAACTCAAGTGCCCATCAATACATGAGTGGACTAATAAAATGTGGTATATGTATACCATGGAGTTCTACTTAGCCACAAAACAATGGTGATCTAGCATCGCTTTTATTATCCTAGATAGAGCTGGAGCCCATTCTTCTAAGTGAAGTATCACAAGAATGGAAAAGCAAGCACCACTTCTACTCACCATTAAATTGGTACTAATTGATCAACACTTATGTGCACATATGGAAGTAACATTCATCAGTTATTGGGCAGGTGCGGGGGGAGGAGAGGATTTGTAAATTCACACCTAACGGATGCAGTGAGTGCTGTCTGGGGCTTGGGCACAGTTGTAGCTCTGAATCAGGTGGCACAAAAACAATATATGTAACCAAAGCATTTGTAACCCCATAATATTCTGAAATAATAATAAAAAAATGTGAGTTTTCAAGCTTAATTGTTTTGGCTATTCTGGATCCCTTGTATTATCATATATAATTTATTGTCAGCTTGTCAAGTTCTGCAAAATAAAAAGCCAGTTGGAATATTTATTGAAATTGTATTGAATCTGTAGACCAATGTGAGTGAACTTTATGTTAACAATATTTAGTCTTCTAATCATTAACATAGTATTCTTTTCCACATATTTGTCTTATTTAAGTTATTTCAACAACATTTGTGGGTTTTATTCTATGTTATATTCCTTTGTTAAATTTATGACTCAATCTTTTATCCTTTAGATGCTATTGTAAACGGAATATTTTTTGAAATTATTTTACCTTGCTTATTAGTAGTGTAGATAAATACAGGTACTTTTAAAAATGTTCTCAGAAACTTGCTGAACTTGTTTTTGAGTTGTAATTGTTTTCAGTATATTATTTTGGATTTTCTATAGGTAAGGTCACGTCATCTGTGAATAGTCTTCATTTTACTTAATCCTTACTAATCTGAAAACCTTTTATTTCTTTATCTTGCCTCATTTCCCTTACTAAATCTTCCTGTACAATGTTGCATAGAAGAGATGACAATGGACTTGCTTGTCTTTTCACCAGTCTTAGTAGAGAAACATTCTGTCTTTCATCATTTGGTATAATGTTACCTGTAGGTTTTTTCATATTTATCAGGTTGGAGAACTTCCTTTATATTCTTAATTTTTAGCGTGTTTTTTAATCATTAAAAGTTAATAGGTTTTTAAAATATCTTTTCTGATTTCACTTAAATAATCATGCATTTTTTGTTTATTGCTATAGTGTATTACATTGATTTTTGTATGATTAGCCATCCATGCATTCCTGGGAAAATCCCACGTATTTTTCGTGTATAATTCCTTTTATATGTTGCTGAATTCTATTTGATTGTTATTTTGTTGTAGATTTTTGCATCTCTATACATAAAGGATATTGATCTTTGTTTTCCTTGTATTGTTTGTTACTTTGGTATCACAGGGATATTGGCATCATAATTAATATTTGAGAAATGTTCTCTTCTATATTATCAAAAAATTGTTAAGAACTGGTGTCAGTTCTTCTTTAAAATTTGATAGAATTTATTAATGAAGCTGTGTGGATCTGAACTGTGTGTTCCTAAATTTGTGTGTGTGACATT
>NW_012155507.1:7125249-7126345 GCF_000956105.1 Propithecus coquereli | reverse complement strand
CTTCTCCATCTCCATTAACGACTTATTAGTTCAAAGTTGTGTTTAAGCCTTATAGCCATTTAGATTTTTACTCTTTATCATTGGATATATGTGTGTGTGACTTAGAGACTGTTTTCACAGTTCAGGGAGTTTACAACTTTGCCCCATGTTCAGTCAGAGACTAGTGGCTTGGAGGTACTATCTCCAATCACCACTGAGTGTGTGTAGCTTTAAATTTTCCAGAGCACCATGGATGAGAGTGATGTTATTTTAAAGGCTGAATTTCTAGAAGTCTCCCTTGGGTCAGTGCAGCTTGTTAGTGTTTGTTCAGAGAGTGTATTTATGCCTCTTATGCCAATGAGGCTTCTGCCCTGTGTTGACTGTTCTATGTGTAGGTTAGGGAATACTTTCAAGTCTTCCCCTTATTCTGCTCTGATTACTCTTGAATGGGTACAGCCTAACACATGTGCACAAACTTCTGGACCCACAGGGATGAGCGTGATCTCAGGATGGCTCTTCTTTGCTGTTTCTTTCCCTAGTTCTGTCAAATTTCTAGCTGGTGTGCCATTTCACTGTGTAGTGAATCTATTGGTGATACAGTAGTGTCCTCTTATCTGCAGTTTCCCTTTCCACGGTTTCAGTTGTCCAAAGTAAAACATAGTCTGAAAATATTACAGTATTTTGAGAGGGAGAGAGAGCGGGGAAAGGGAGAAAAGAAAAAGAGAGAGTCCACATTTCCATAGCTTTTTTTAATTTCAGCATATTATGGGGGTACAAATGTTTAGGTTACATATATTTCCTTTACCCCACCCGAATCAGAGCTTCAAGCATGTCCATCCCCAAGACAGTGCACACCACACCCATTAGGTGTGAATATACCCATTCCCTCCTTCTCCCTCTCACCTGCCTGACACCCTATGAATGTTACTACTATATGTGCACTTAAGTGTTGATTAGTTAATACCAATTTGATAGTGAGTACATGGTGCTTGCTTTTCCATTCTTGTGATACTTCACTTAACAGAATGGGCTCCATTTCTACCCAGGATAATACAAGAGGTGCTAGACATCCATTGTTTTTTGTGGCTGAGTAGAACTCCATGGTATACATATACCA
>NW_012155507.1:7120902-7122121 GCF_000956105.1 Propithecus coquereli | reverse complement strand
ACAATAATTATACATATTTATGGGGTATACAGTGATGTTTTGACACATACAGCCTATAGTGATCAGATCAGGTAATTAGTATACACATCATCTCAAACATTTATCATTTCCTTGTATTGGGAACATTCAATATCCTCATTCTAGCTATTTGAAACTATATAATATATTGTTGTTAACTATAGTCATCGTACAGTGCTATAGAACACTGGAACTTATTTCTCCTATCTAGCTATAATTTTGTGTTCTTTAACAAATCTATCCCTATTCTCTTCTTCCCCTTACCCTTCTCAGCCTCTAGTATCTTTTATTCTACTTTTTACTCCTATGATATCAACTATTTTAGCTTCCAAATATGAGTGAGACCATGCATTACCTAACTTTATGTTCTTGGCTTATTTCAGTTAACATAATGTCCTGCAGTTCTACCCATGTCGCTGCAAATGACAGAATTCCATTCATTTTCATGGCTGAATAGTATTTCATTGTGTATATATACCACATTTTCTTTATCCATTCACCTGTTGATGGACACGTAGGTCGATTCCACATATCAGCTGTGGATAGTGCTGCAATAAGTATGGGGGTGCAGGTAACTCTTTAATATACTGATTTCCTTTTCTTTGGAAAAATATCCAGTGGTAGGATTGCTGAATTATATAGAAGTTCTATTTGTAAATTTATGAGGAAACTCCATACATTCTCCATAGTGGCTGTACTAGTTTACATTCCCATCAACACTGTATATGAGTTCGCTTTTCTCCACATCCTTACCAGCATTGTTATCTTTGGTCTTTTTGATAATAGTCATCCTAATGGGGTGAAATGATGTCTCATTGTGGTTTTGATTTGCATGTCCCTCATGATCAGTGATGTTGAGCATTTTTTCATATATTTCTCGGCCATTTGTATATCTTCATTGGAGAAATGTCTGTTCTGAACACTTGCGTATTTTTCAACCAGATTGTTTTTGTTTTTGTTTTACTGTTAAGAAGTTTGAGTTCATTGTATATTCTGGATATTAATCCCCTGTCAGATGAAAAGGTTTTTTATTATCTGTTGTGACACAGCACTATAAAGGATATAAAAGTGTCAGAGGTAATCGTCCTTTACCTTCCTGGAGCATATTATCTAGTCTTGGATATAAAACTTCCCCACAGAAATTAGGGATAGATAAATAAATAGATAACAAATTACTGAATAGGGTATATTACACAATTTA
>NW_012155507.1:7118167-7120852 GCF_000956105.1 Propithecus coquereli | reverse complement strand
ATGGTATACATATACCACATTTTATTAATCCCATAACTTTTATTATAGTATATTGTTATAATTGTTCTATTTTGTTATCATAGCTGTTTACCTCTTATTGTGCCTAATTTATAAATTAAACTTTATCGCAGGTAAGTATGTATAGGAAAAATCATAGCGTATATAGGGTTCAGTACTATTCATGGTTTCAGGGCATCCACTGGGAGTCTTGGAATGCATCCCCCATGGAAAAAGGGGCCTACTTTACTAGTATCTTGGAATTAACATACCCTTTTATTAATAATTGCTTTTCGCCATTGTTCTCCATTGTTTTCAACAACAGCCTGAGGCATAAACTTTTCCAGGTTTTGTTACAAATAATACAGTCCTCTCAGACAGAGCTTTGAGCTCTCCTTTCATAAGACCTTCCTCTTCCCTGGATATAAATTCTACGTCAGTACACTGGAGTTGGTATAAGAAACATCAACTTGCTTTTCTCAGAGTGACTTTCCTTCTCTATATGTAGGCATTGGGGGAATGGGGATTGCAGTCCCAATGTTCTTGACTTGCTGTTCCCAGTGTGGAATCTCTGTTTTACAGGTGAACTAGGATGTGGATGATCAGGGCCCCAGTATTCCCAGCCTATTATGCCTGAAGCTGGGCCCTTGTCCCATTAAGTGAGAGCTGAGTTGTGGAAAGTATTACCAATCCTCTTCGCCACACTTTCTACATAGCACTACCACATGAGGCTGGGGAGGGGGATAAGAGATATTTGTGGCCTCTCTGTTTTTGCATGAAACTACAGCTATGTGGGGAGGGATCCAGTTCTTTTTGGTCACACCTTCCAGGAATAGAGTGCTAACAGTAGACCTGTCACATGGAGCTGGTGAGGAGTAAGAGTTGGGAGCAGGTCAAATGCCAAAGACTCTCTCTGTTCTTACCAGGATTTAATAGGTTTTTTGAATAATTTTTCCTATTTGCTATATGTTCTTAAGATAATTTCTAGAGGCTTTAAATATTTATTTTATAAAATAATTTTTACTAGTTAAATAGTGTTTTGTTAAGTAGAGAATACACTGAGTAACTCACACCACCTTTCCAGGAGTCCTGCCTGAATGGCCTAAGCTTTAACACATTCTGTACTAGGGTTCATTCAGGAAATTGAGAATGCAAAACTGAATAAAATATTTTTTTAGCTTACACTTGAAAACAGCTGTTTTCGATAAAGTGTAGTATATTCTCTACTGAGTTCTAAGCTCTTGAAAATATGATGATAAATCTATAAATATGATCTGTGGGAACAAAGAAGATGTGACTAAGGAATGAAAGAGAAGGATTTCTGGAAGAGTTATGTCACTCAAGTCTAAAGGATAAATATGACATTTTTTAGATGAGGAAGGAGGTTATTAGGTCATACTAGTCAAAGACTATAATACAAGTGAAGGCTGAGAAGCCTGAAATAAGATGGGGCAAGAGGAGAATCATAAGCAGTTTATTATTACTGCAACATAAAATATAATAAAAGAACTATAGTGGCAACACCTGCACTATAGAAGTAGGAGTGGGACTGTTACAAGCCATTTTGAGGAGCTGATATGTTATCCAAAAGGTGAAAGAGGGCTATTAAGCTGTTTTAAGCAGGAGATTGACATAATTGAGATTAGTCTTTGAGAAAGATCATTTTAGCTGTGCTGTAAAGCAAGGGTAAGAACACTACTAACCATAGGCCAAATACTATTTTTGCAAATGAAGTTTTATTGGAACACAGCCATATTCTTTTGTTCACATATTGGTTATATCTGCTGCTTTCACACTACAATGGCAGAGTTGAGAAGTTACAACAGAGACTTTGTGGCTTTCAAAACCTAAAATATTTACTATTTGTTCCTTAAAAGAATAAATATGAATAGTTTGGAGAGGGTCAAGGCTTTAGACAAGTAAATATGATAGAATGGTATTACAATAGTCAGGCAAGAAATAATGGAAACGCACATATGGTCTTCATTTTTGATTGAGTGTAAAAACATCATTAGCCATTAGTGGTTTTTTTTCTTTCTTTTGTGTTTCCTTGTCACCTGTAGTTTGAGAATTAAAAGTCTATAAATCATTTTAATTTATATTGACATGAGCTTCTCCAATTTTGACAGTGACTGTGTGAAGATGCTGAACACAGAGGCCTGTGTGACAAGGTCTATATAAAGCTGCCTTCAGTGGCCATGAATATTATTAGTATGCTGAAGAACTTCAGTTCACTAGAAATTCACTGTTATTTATATAGAGGATAAAAATTTTTCAAGGCATTTCATTCTATTTTTTAATGAAGTTTACAGGGCCAATAAAATCTCCTTCATCATACTGGCCCTTGAGTTCACTTTTCTAAAGAGACTGTCCATTTCTTGATTTCTCTTATCAAGCAATAACCAACTCCCCATACAAACACAATACCAGCAATGTGACTCTGGGTACTGCTCTGTATTATCTTAGGAAAAATAAAATTGTTAGTTAGAAATTTATTTTCTTTGAAATCCTGATTTGTGTTGGAAAAAGGCTTGTGTGGTACAAATAACAGATTTGTGTCATGTACAAAAAAGAGGCAGTAGTTGTGCAGAGATTTTAGTACAGCCATTTAGAGGAGAAAAAGCAAGGCACAATGTGTTGCCTGAAAATCTTTTGGATGTATCTTCCTGCTTTATAACATAGAAAATA
>NW_012155507.1:7091905-7116396 GCF_000956105.1 Propithecus coquereli | reverse complement strand
AAAAAAAAAATCACACCAATGCAAGTAGAAAACATAGATAAAGGAAAATACCATTTTCCTATACATAGCTTCTCTAGATATTGATTTCATGTTCCTTTCTGGTTTATCTTTGGACTGGAAGCACCGATATGCTATGTTTAGGGTAAAACATAGAATAAGGTCCTGCCTATCCCATTCCTAACCTTCTGTGTGCAGAAGCAGCCACTTTCTGCTCTTTAAGCTGATTCTTCTAGCATATATTTCTAAACAACTTGTTAATACTGCTATTTCTTGATTTATAATTTTTAGGCATTGGCTGCTGACTTCTAGCTTACCCCAGCCAAAATAAAGGTTTGTAATGAGAAGGAGCACCACTTAACAGGAACAGAGAATTGAGAAGAGTGAAACATGAAAGAAGTGAAAACCAATGCAATGATGTGTTACTATCCAAGTTGCTGGGGACAACTAAGGCTCTATTCCCCTGGAACTCTCTGAGGAGCTATATAGAGTACACCTCAGAACTTTCTACTTGAAGGACAGAATAAGAGAACAATCATTCATCAGCCTCCATTTCCATCAGTCAAGAGCTACTCCATGGGGGTGTTCAGTCATTAGCATTTCTTGAATTGCATATGCACATATGCAAAGAAGAATCCCAGGGCAGAAAGAAAGAGATAAGTGGTACAGTTGTGGCTGAGGCAAGGTTCTGTCAAGTTACAGCAGCATTAAGTTGATTGCCACAGCATTGGCTAAAGTAAAAATTGTGTCAAAGCTGTATGAAGCAGGACAAAAGAGGGATCTTATATAATCCACCTTTATATTTCTCAGATCTGCTCATGCCTTCCATTAAATCCAACCCATCATCATTAAGCTTTCAAGAAGGTGATCAGCTACAGTATTTTCCAAAGATTTATCCAAGGGGGTTATGAGAACAATAAAAAATTCCCACTGCTCCAAATTTCCCAAGGCCATATTGATATTTATTATCTTCCTCCTCCACCATCCATTCCATATTTACATCTTCCTATGCCAGCTCCTCAAGAGGTCTAGGTTGCCTGTTTGGTGTGGTAACCCAGGCTTTCATCCCTCAGAGTTCGCAGGCAATACTTGCTTAACCCTGTTGGACCATGGTTGCTACAATTTCTGTTTGGTATTATCACTAGAAATACAAGCAGCAAAGATACCTCCATGAATCCCCTTGATTTTTAACACATTCTTTCTTACCTAGGTTGCACAGAAGCAACTTTAAATCTTTATTGTAATAAGGTTCAATAATCTCTACCAATATAGTCATTCCTTTCTTTTCCTAGTGGTCTTCCTGTATGATGAGGCCAACATGTCTAGAAGTCATGGCTTCATGTTTAGTGAAAAGCTTCCTGCATTCCCTGCTTGAAAAGTCCTTCCCAAGGTTGATGGGGATAGAAAGGCCACATTTGGATCACTGGGTAAGAAAAGCCAGTCCTACTTCCAATTCCTGTTTCTCCGTATTTAAGCTAATGGGGACACAGAACCATGTATCACCTATTGGTTCAGTACAAATATTGGATCCTAGAGGACAGTGCTCCAACCCTGTAAGGCATTTTCCCAGAGCTGAACCTTTAACAGGCCATTGCTTTGTTCACATAGGCTAGCTACTTCTGCATTATGAGGCATATGGTAATTCCAACAGATTCTATAATCAGGTACCCCTTGTCATAACTCTTTCACAGTAATATGAATCCCTCAGTGTATATAATATTGTGCAGAATAACGCAGTGGTAAATCAGGCATTCTGTAAACCTTTGGTTATTGGTTCTTGCAAAGGCCTGGAGGCAGAGAAGGTAAACCCACATAACGAATGAATGCAAAATTCAATAAGGAAGCATCGCTGCTTTCTCCTAGGTAATGGCAAGGTCTGGGAGAGCAATTTAAGCAGTGGGATGCAACAACAGAGTAAACATTCACCTTTTCCAAATACTGGTCTTTTGTTACTGGTTTTCTTCTAAGGAGTAATGCTAAAATGAATTAATTTGACAACTTGTGTATAAATATTTATGATTTATTAATAACTGTTTCTTTTTTCCCCTCCATTTTAGATAAGATTTTCCTTTTAGCCTTTCTCCTCCTATATTTAATAGATTTCTCTCTACTCAAAACTTTTTATTCAGCAAAGGAATTCTCCAATCTGCTACCTAAGCAGTATCTGCCTGGCAGATGTAGTGTAGATTTTCACTGAATTCCCCTCTTTTCAAAATGGCACTCTTGCCTCCATTTGTTCCCAATATTCCTGGGTCCAGAACTAATATTCCTGAGTCCAGTGTTTCTCTGATTTGATAACTCCAATATGTAACCTCTAGTCTCCTTGCTGTATTTGTTGAAGGAAGAGATCTGTAGGACTAACTGTTGAACGTATTCACTGTCAACAAACCCTCTCGCTTTTAAGTCTTTATGTATACCACCCACTTTTGAGATATTATATCTCTCAGATTCCTGAAACTTTTTTTCTATAGTTCCAATGGCCTTATTTCTTATTGTCGTCCCCCTCACACACTCCACTGAAATATTCATTTTCTCTAGTCCATCCTCTCTCCCCTCCCCTAGGTAAATATCTTAATGCCTTCTTCGTTTCTTTATTGCCATTTTAGTCAGGTTTCAAGAGAGAGTGAACAGAGATAAACATTGTATTCTTTCAACACATTCATCCAGAAGAGCTCAAACATATTTTACCTACCAAGTGAAGAAGATGGCTTTATCAGGTTAAGTTTCATGTTAGCCATGAATTGGGAATGCATATAATTTTCTAATATCTTCAGTGATTTACTGTGCTAAATAATATGAGGATGACCTAACTGTGACATCTATCATCTCATTGATACTTAGGGTTAATTTAATAAATCTTGCTGGCTATGTTGTAATCCACTTTGTCCATTATAACAACAAGTGAGACCATTTCTGTTCTAAACAACTTTCCCAGACAGAAGAAGGTCATTCTTCAGGCAAGAATGCATAATTGTATATATGTTTGCTTAAGCTTCCAATGGGCTCAATATCTCACCCACAAATTCTTTTTTTCATCAGTCTGTATACTTTGAATTTTGATTTGTACTTGGATTAAGGTTTTAATGTATACAGTTCACGAAAAAACTCAAGGTGCTTACATTTAAATATTTCATTTATAGCTATCAATTATTTTTATAAAAACCTACCTTGTGGGATTTTATGTAATTTTTAAACAGTTTATGTCACTAGTCAAAAATATAGCAAGCACAGGAAAGTAGATCAGATAGGAAAAATAGTCAGACTCACTTGACTATTTTCAACAAGATTGACTATTCTATTTTTAGCAGAAGTATTTTGAGCTTCTGTCTCCACTATTTGACATCATCCTTTCTTTCAAATATTACCTCCCCACTGTTCCTCTTCAAGAACTCTACACTCCAGCAATATATTTTTCTCTGTATCTGCATTTTAACATCCTGACTCAGTATTTTTCTCCCATTGTTTATTTGGATATCCACTTACCAACATCTTCGTCAAATGAAAACCTGTTTGTTTTCTAAGGTCCAATTAAATTGCCACCAAATGTCCTTGTTTCATTCATCCATCCTCAAGTGATCTCAATGTTTTTTGAATTTTCAGAGTATCATTTCTATATTATTTTAGCACTATAGCTAAAATTTAATACAAGATCAGAGCTTTATTGCTCCCATCTTGTATTAAATCTATTTATATGCATGTCTTATATTTTCTACTAAGAATAGCCAAAGCAATATAAGTTATATTGTGAAAAACTCATGCCATGCAGTCAGATAAATCTAAGTTTGAAATAGAGCTCTGCCATTCACCAACTATATATGACTTTGGGTAAATCACTAATTCATCGTTAACATCAAATTTAATATTTGTAAAAGGGAAATGATAACTGTCTTGTAGGATTGTTTCAATGATTAAATGAGATTATATATTCAATGTTTCTAACAAATGCTACATTATAAATAATAAATTGTAACTTTGTTATTGTTTTTTCTAGATTCTAAGAGGCTACATTTGGAACCATATGTGTTTAATTTTTATATCTCCCATATCACCTCACACAGAGTCTACACATAGTTTGCCTAATGACTGAATCAATCTTCTTATAAATGCCTTTACCCTGTAATATTCGGTTAAGCACTTCTACAGTATTTGGAGGATATTTTAAACTCAATCATAGCGTCTGGCCCAGAATAACAATCACAAATGAAGGACTCCATGACTTTAACATTTACTTCCAGGATTTGCTTACTTAACACAATACCATGGCAAGTAGTTCCAGGGGGAGCTCAAAGGATTTACTTTCATGTGCTCAAGCTATTTGTGATAAAAAAGAAATCCCAGCTAAAAGGAGCCCAACCAAAATGAGAAAATAAAACTTGTACTTTCCCTTTTAAAACCCAATCTTTCTGTGCTTCAATCACAGATATTAAAATAATTTTCATTGAAGAAAAAAGAAAGATATGGAACACATCCATACTTATCAGCAGATGGCCAGAGCATGTGCTGTGATTCCCTAGGCTGGCAGTTTGCACTTTCTAACCCTGCCAGAGAACAACCATGCAATGATTAATATCCAACCATCGAAGGTATTTCCCAGTTCTGTTTATGAAACGTAGCAGCTGCCAAGACTCCTTTTTTAATCCCTCTGACTCATTTCCATCTTTCCTAATATCCGACCATACCTGAGCATTTAAGCCTACTTGGCACAAAATTAGTGTTACCAACTTGACTAACTTTTATTCTGGCCTTGTTACTAGGGCCCTTAGGCTGTGAAACACTCTTTAAAACATGGATTTGTTTGTCGCAGATGTAGACACTTGACTTGTTTACAAAAGGGAATCTGTATAAGCTTGCCAAGGAGCACATGAGGCTGTCTCTGAATGTATGAGCAGTGTCATCGTAGTCCTTGAGGGAGAACACCTGCTATGGTGCCATCACCAATTAGCTGTTCTCTTTCTTCCTTTCCTCTCTCCAGGAGGCATACTCTTCAGTTCCTAAAGTTTCACAGAATTGGTTTCTGTAGAGAATGATGTGAATCAGAACGCTGCATGACCTTTCTAAAATATCTGTGGCTCCTTAGTTACAGAGAATACACTTTTTATGGTCCTCTATGGCACACTCTGTAACCAAAAGCATGTGATTTTCCCCCAGATTTATTGAGGTATAATAAAAAATATGAATTGTACATATTTATGGTGTATAATTTGACGTTTTGATATATGTATATATTGTGAAATGATCATGACCATCATGTTAACATATCTATCATGTTATATAGTTACAACTTTCTTTTGTGTGTGTGATGAGAACACTGAAGATCTACCCTTCTAGCAAATTTCGACTATACAATAAAGTACTGTTAACTGTAATCATCATGCTATATATCAGATCTTTAGAACTTATTTATCTTCCTTAACTAAAACTTTGTACCTTTGACCAACATCTCTTCATTTATCCCTGCCTGGCCCCACCACTAGCTACCACCATTGTATTCTCTGCTTCTATGAGTCTGACTATCTTAAATTCCACATGTAAGTGAGATTATGTAGTATTCATCTGTGTCTGGCTAATTTCTCTAGACATAATTTCTTCCAAGTTCATCCATATTCACAACAGCCAAGATATATAAGTAACTTAAATGTTTGTCAAGGGAGGAATAAGGAAAATGTAAAACACACACAGATGCATACAATAGAATATTATTCAGCTTTATAAAAGAAGAAAATCAAGTATGTGGTTTTTTTCCCCTGTATCTTACTTTTGTTTTTATTTCAGCATATTATGGGGGTACAAATGTGTAGGTGACATATATTGCCCTGTCCCCCTCTCCCTCCAAGTCAGAGCTTCAAGCATGTCCATCCCCCAGATGGTGCACACTGCGCCCATTAGGTGTGTATATACCCATCCCCCTCTCCCCCTTCCATCTGCCCAACACCTAATGAACGTTATTATTATATATACACTTAAGTGTTGATCGGTTAATACCAATTTGATGGTGAGTACATGTGGTGCTTGTTTTTCCATTCTTGGGATACTTCATTTAGTAGAATGGGTTCCAGCTCTATCCAGGATAATACAAGTGGTGTTATATTACCATTGTTTTTTGTGGCTGAATAGTACTCCATGGTACACATATACCACATTTTATTGATCCGCTCATGTATTGATGGGCACTTGGGTTGTTTCCACATCTTTGCAATTGTGAATTGTGCTGCTATAAACATCCAAGTGCAGATATCTTTTTTATAGAATGTCTTTTGTTCTTTGGGGTAGATGCCCAGTAATGAGATTGCTGGAACAAATGTTAGCTCTACTTGTATCTCTTTGATGTATCTCCATATTGCTTTCCACAGAGGTTGCACTAGTTTGCAGTCCCACCAGCAGTGTATGAGTGTTCCTATCTCTCCGCATCCATGCCAACATTTATTGCATTGGGACTTTTTGATAAAGGCCATTCTCACTGGGGATAAGTGATATCTCACTGTGGTTTTGATTTGCATTTCCCTGATGATTAGAGATGTTGACCATTTTTTTCATGTTTCTTGGCCATTAGTCTGTCTTCTTTTGAAAAGTTTCTGTTCATGTCCTTTGCTCACTTTTTGATAAGGTTGTTTGATTTTTTTTCTTGCTGATTTTCCTGAGTTCTATATAGATTCTAGTTATCAGCCTGGTCTGTTGGTCTGTTTTACTCAGACCAACAAGTTATGGAAATAAATTTATTGGTGACAAGTGTTTATTTCAGTAAAGCCTTTTTAGTTTATAAATAAGTCCCTCATGATGGAATAATACAGAATAAGAGACAGGCAACTATCTTTAGACATCCAACCAAAAGTGTTATTATTTATATTCATAGAATTTATAACTTGAAAATTATTCAAAATAATACATTTATTAAATTCTTTACCTTATACGTCATGAGCTAATTATAACTTTTGGCAATATTTTGCTCACATGACATGTCTCTGTTGAGAAACTTTCAGGTAATAAGACAGTTTATTCTTCAACACCCTTTCCCAACTGTAATGAAAGATAATTTTCTTTAAAAAAAAAATGATGCTTAAAAATAAACTAACCATCACTGTGGATCATAAATTGAAAAAAAAAAAAAAACCACCAAACATACAGTTGTAAGCTAGGGCTGACATTATGTCCTACTGAGCTTAAGGGCTGGAAGCTGATAGAAGTGGCCCAGAGTTCAATTACTGTAGAAGCCAAAAATACTGCTGGGAAGACTAAAGAAGATCTCACTGAGAGAAATCAGGGACCTGAGGTGGTATTCTCGCTATCATGAAAAGAACCTGAAAAAATTGTGTTACTGTTGTCCTGGGCAATAGCATTTATAAAGTTTAATAACTGGAATGGTGGGTAGAAGCAGAGAAAGTTACAGAGAAAAATGACCTTGAGTAGCTAAACTGAAAGCTTAGTGACTGTGTCTTAGCCCAAATTCCCCCAGGAAATAGAACCTGAGGCAAAGTATATTTTTTTTATTAGAGAGTGCAATATGAGGAATAGGACTAATGAAAAAAAGACCAAGGCACAGAAAAAGGGAAAGTCAGTATCAGGGTGACATGCAAAACTTTCTAGCACTTGTTACTAAATACAACTAGTTTCCTACATAATCATCATGTAGTAAGCCAGTTTTTGTTTCTTAGAAAAGTCTATATTGGGGAGAAACAGAAGTATTTATATGCCAACTTCTATGTCCCATTGGTGAAAGTTTTACCCCAGAGATTTTAATTCTAACAATTTTGTAGTGCAGGGTCTCATCCAGACTTCAGTGTCAAGAAGGCTTAGCAAAGGAAATGAAGGATGAAGTTCCTAAATGAGGTGAGCTACATTCAGATAGTTTGCATTTGAATTTGGTTACTCGTGGTAGCTGGGGCTAGAAAGATGGGGCAAAGGCCCTGAAGACAAATGAGACTGAGAGAATCTGAAAAGGCAAATAAAAGCTCTTTGACACAGATTGGAATTGTTATATCTTGTATATTACCATGCCTTCGTGAGCTCCAACTCACTAATATGTCACTCTAAGGGATAAAGACAAAATAATTCCATTTAATATGGGCCTTTTAAACAAAATTTTAAAGTACAGAATAATAGAAAACACTAAGGAAGAAATCCAAGGAAATGTCAACAAGATACCTGACTAGAGGTGCCCAGCATTCACCTCTTCCACAAAGAAGAAACAAAATAACACGTAGATAAGTTCATATCAAGTAGAGTGTCTACAGGAGAACACTGGAAATCAGCAAGGAAGCCACAAAGACCTTATGAGGCACGGAAACTTGAGATGGCAGCATTGAGAGGAAAATGAAGCACCTAAACAGGATTGTTTGAGTCAGGAAGTACTCCCCATTACAGAGAAAGGTAAGTGGGAGATTTCCAGCATTCCACATTGCAACTATGGATGCCTGCAATATGAGCTTCCGGAGAGCCCCAGACTCCTCACAGGACCTGAGCCCAGTGTAGGAAGTTGTGTAAAGTCCATGTGACTATATTACTTCAGGGAAGGAACTCAGGCTGAGCCTTCTTTCCCCTGTCCTTGGGACCCAACAGCTGTAGCATAGCACCATTATTAGGAAGGATCCACAGCCAGAGTACATCCTACCCATGAGCCTAAAACCCCTGCATCTCAGAATCCCTGGAACCTTAATATCATATCATCACATCCATACCAAAGGCTGTGGAGTCACAACCCCAACTAAACCTAGCAATGCGGCCATAAATCCAGCACCTGAGCCCACACAACACCTGGTATCCTGGGAAACAGGAAGTCCAGCACAGTGGGAAGACCATCTCCAAGACAAGAACAAACATGTGCTCCCCAGAGCCTAAGAGCTGACAGCCTGGGGCCTGCCTGCACTGGCAACTCCACCAGCTACAGTGGCGAAGCTGCCGTGTGACCTTCCCAGACCTGAGGACCAGCCTGCCTGGGGCATGCCACCTTTGGCAACCCCACCCACTCCAGCAGAGGTGCCACCACACATCTGTATGGCCCTTCAGGGGTCCAAGGCTTGGCTCACCCAAGGCCCACCACCACCAGTGACTGTACTCACAGCAGTGGGAGGGCCACTTTGTGCCTCATCCAGACCCAATGACCAGTCCATGTAGGGCCTGTGGATGCCAATGACCCTGCTTTCTTCAGTGGCAGAGCCATTGTATGTGCATGCATGTACTCCCCCAGGGCCCAAAGACCAACTTGCCCAGGGCCTAACAGCACCAGAAAAGCTATCCATTCCAACAGTATAGACACCATGCATCCCCACAGCAGCCTGAGAACTAATTTGCTCATGCCTACTATAGCAGTAGAACTGCCAGTTTCCTGCCTGCCCCCACCAGGGCATGAAGACTGGCATTCCCAGGGACTGTTGCCACTGGTGTTCCTATTGTCCTGACCAGCAAAACATGTGCCCCTTCAGGGCCCAGGAACCACCCAGCAGCCTCTTCCTTCATAGATTGGATTTTAAGAATACTACTGATTTGTGTACATTAATTTTGTAACCTGAGACTTTGCTGAATTTGTTGGTAAATTCCAGTAGTCTCTTGGCAGAATCTTTGGGGTTTTCTAGATATAAGGTAATATCATCAGCAAAGAGTGATAGTTTGATCTCTTCTGCCCCCATTTGGATGCCCTTTATTTCTTTCTCTTGCCTGATTTCTCTGGCTAGGACTTCCAATACAATGTTGAAGTGGCAGCAGTGGGCATTTTTGTCTTATTCCAGTTTTCAGGGGGAATGTTTTCAGCTTTTCCCCATTCAGTATGATATTGGCCATGGGTTTGTCATATATTGCTTTACTTGTTTTGAGGCATGTTCTTTGTATGTCTAGCTTGTTGAAGAATTTTATCATGAAGGGGTGCTAGATTTTATTAAATGCTTTTTCTGCATTGATCGGTATGATCATATGGTCCTTGTTTTTAATTCTGTTTATGTCATTAATCACATTTATTGATTTGAATATATTGAACCCTCTTTGCATCCCTGGGAAGAGACCATCTTGATCGTGATGGATTATTTTTTTTTTATGTGCTGTTGAATTTGGGTTGCTAGTGTTTTGTTGAGAATTTTCACATCTATGTTCATAAGGGATATTGACCTGTAATTTTCTTTCTTTGTTGTATCTTTTCCTGGCTTTGGTATCAGAATGATACTGGCTTCATAGAATGGGTTAGGAAGGATTCTCTCCTTCTCAATATTGCACAACAGTTTCAGTAGAATGGATGCCAGTTCTTCTTTGTAGGTCTGGTAGAATTTGGCTGTGAATCTTTCTAGTCCTGGGCTTTTTTTGTTATTGTTCAGAGAGTTTGTGTTACTGTTTCAATCTTGTTACTCATTATTAGTCTATTCAGGATTTCTGTTACTTTCTTTCTGATTCAAGCTTGGAAGAGCATATCTTTCCAAAAATTTGTCAATTTTCTCTGGATTTTCTAGTTTGTGTGTAGAGGTTTTCATAGTAGTCACAAATGGTATTTTGTTTTTCTGTTTTAGGAGTTGTAATATCTCATTTTTCATTTCTGAGATTATTTGGGTCCTTTCTCTTATATTTCTGGTTCATCTACCTAGAGGTCTATTGATATTTTGTTATCTTTTCAAAGAACCAACTTTTTGTTTTGTTGATCCTTTATATTATTTTTTTGGTTTCTATTTCATTTAGTTTTTCTCTGAGCTGTGTTAGTTCTTTTCTTCTGCTAACTTTGGGTTTGGTTTGTTCTTCTTTATCTAGTTCCTTGATGTATTACATGAAGTTGTTAATTTGTGATCTTTCTGTCTTTTTGATGTAATCATTTAAGGCTATGACCTTTCCTCTTAAAGCTGCTTTTGATATATCCCATAGATTTTGGATGCTTGAGTCATGATTGTATCAGTTTGAAAAATATTTTAATTTCCATCTTAATTTTATAATTGACCCACGGGTCGTTGGGCAGCAGGTTTTTTAATTTCCATGACTTTTTTTTAGATTTGAGAGTTCCTCTTGGAGTTGATTTCTAGTTTTATTCTATGTGAACTGAGAAGATAGATTTAATAATTATTTTTCTGAGTTTGCTGCAACTTATTTTGTGGGCTAACATATGATGTAATATATGATTTACCTTGTACTATATGCTGATGAGAAGAATGTATATTCTGCATTTTTGGGGTAGAATATTCTGTAGCCGCCTCTTACATCCATTTGTTCTAGAGTCCTGTTTAAGTCCAGTGTTTATTAATTAGTTGATCTTCTGCCTTGATGATCTGTCCAGTTCTGTCAGTGGAGTGTTGAAGTCCCCAACAATTATGATGTTGCTGTCTCTTTGCTTAGATCTAGTAGTATTTTATTTATGAATCAGGGAACTCCTGTATTAGGTGCATATATTTAGAATTGTTATATATTCTTGGAAATTGTTCCCTTTATCATTATGTAGTGACCATCTTTCTCTTTTTTTACCATTGTTGATTTAATGTTGATTTTAGTCTGATGTAAGAATAGTTACTCCTGCTCACTTTTGAGTTCGATTCACATGCAATGTTTTTCCATCCCTTTTCCTTGAGCCAATGAGTATCCTTGCAAGTTAGATGGGTTTCTTGGATGGTAGATAATTTATGTATGTTTTTTCATCCATTCAGCCATAAGGGATGAAAATATCTTTTAAATGGAGCATTAAGTCTATTTGTGTTCAATGTTTGTATTCAGCATGTTGAATAATACCTAGCTGCTTTGTTTCCCCCCTTGAGTACTGTTTTATAAGAGTTGCAAACTTTAATTTTTGTTTGCTTTTACATTGGTGGGTATCGATTTTTCTTTTCCATGTATAGAGTACTTTTCAACATTTCCTGTAGAGCAGGTCTAGTGGTGACAATTTCCCTTAGTGTTTGCTTGTCTGGGAAAGACTTTATTTCTGTTTTATTTTGACATTTAGTTTAGCAGGATAAAAAATTCTTGGTTGGCAGTTATTCTCTTTAGACCAAAAATGGAACTCCAATCCCTTCTGGCTTTTAAGGTCTCTGCTGAGAGGTCTGCTGTGAGTCTGATGGGTTTTCTTTTGTAAGTAACTTGTTGCTTTCATCTCACAGCTTATAGGATTTTCTCCTTCACTTTAACTTTGGTCAGGTTGATGACTACATGTCTTGGTGATGTCCTATTTGCTATGAATCTTCCAGATGACCATCTTGTGTCTCTATATCTAAACTTCTTGCAATACCTGGGATATTTTCCTCTATTATTCTCTTGAATGGGTTTTCCATGCTCGCTGTCTTTTCTTCAGGGCTACCTATAATTCTTGTATTTGTTCATTTGTATAATTCCATATTTCTCTCAGTAATTGTTTATTCTTCTTTATTCTTTTCTCTGCATTTTTTTGTGATTCAGTAACTTCAAAATCCTTGTCTTCAAGCTCTGAAATTCTTTCTTCCGCTTTGTCTAGCTTATTGTTAAAACTTTCTGCTATATTTTGAAATTCCCTAAATGACTCTTTCATTTCTTTAAGTTTTGTTATCTCTTTTATAATGTTGTCTATCTCTTCAGTAAAATTTTGCTCATGTCTTGAATTTTTTGGTTCTTTGAGATGATTTTCTACCATCTCCTCAATTCCATTCATCTTAGTTGCCATCCATAATCTTATTTCCATATATTTTATTTCAACAGTTTTCTTTTGGTTGGAGTTCATTGCTGGAGAGCTGTTGTGAGTCTTTGCAGGTGTTAACACACCCTGTTTTTCCATGTTGCCAGAGTTTTTATGCTGGTTCTTTTTCATGTGGGGCCTCTTCTCTCAGCTCAAAATGGCTAGCAGATACAATACACCAATTCTCCTTTGTTGGGACCTCTGTTGCTTGGTAAGATAGGGATAGGTCCCTGGATGGCATGCTTGGGGCTTACTCTGAAAACTTGATCAGGCAGGGGAGGGGTGGACCTACTGTGAGATTTTAATGCTGCTGCTCTGCTACATCTCCCCTGTTCCTATGTTATTGTCACCAGGCTACTGTGGCTGGCATGGCCCCAGTTGCCAGGTACTCATGCAAGGTGGTGCTGGTTGGCAGGATGTGGCATGCATGTCGAATTGAGGAGGTCTCTTGGGCACAAATGTGTGCATGCAGGCCTGGGCAGCTGAGGTTCCAGGCATGAAGGTGGGGCAAGGTCTTCACAGAGTTCAGTTCAGGGTGTAGCTGGTGCAAGGGCATAGTGGCCCTGCAGGCCCATGGAGCATAGGATGGAATGGGCTCTGGTGTAGGAGGGGGCCCTGGGGCAGAATGTACCTGCAGGGCAGGTTTCCTATGCAGGATAGAACAGGTCTATGGTATGTGGCACTCATGGACACTGCCTGGGGTGGCCTCAGGGCTGGGCATGTGTGCGACCTAGGGTGCCTGTGCAGGGCAGTGTGGGGCCATGACATACAGTCAGCCCAGATCCAAAGGTTGTGGCTGTGCTGGCTTTCATCCCACTCGGGGCCTTTCAGGAAGCAGTGGCAGTGGTCCAGCTGCCCCAGCAGTGGAAAGTGGGTGTCCAGTGTTTCAGGTGCATGATCTGTCTAGGTTCTGTAGAAAGTGCAGTTGAGTGAGATCACCCAGGTCATAACAGTGGGCACTGGGCCTCTGATCTCCTGCTCTGCCCAGGGTGCATAGCAACCATGGCAGTGGAGATCCATGTCACCTACCCACAGGGCACACATGAGCACCAGTATTCCCCACTCTTTCCCTACCTGACAGGTGTGAGGGTGAGACAGCAGTCACAGATATGACTCCTGGGCAAAAGTAGCATTCCAGGGTTGGGATGTTACAATGGTGCCAGCTGCAGTGTCGAAGGCTCACAAGCCAGGCATCCCTCTTCTCCAGAGCAACACAGCTACATAGCCTCCAGACAGTTCTCTGTATCAGTCTGGAGGCCTGCTGCAGTGGAGGGGCCCTCCAACAGTCCAGTTGCCATATCCTCAGGGGTAGCATGGAGCCTCGGATTTTCTCCTCTGTCCCTTTCCCACATGTGGGTGCCTTCCCTAATTACCTCTGATTCTGCTAAGCAGCTCATCCCACATCTATCTTCTTCTCTTCAATCCCACTTCCTCTATGTGGATTCCCAGTGCTCTCACTCAGATGATCTATACAAAGTCAGATATCTATATGCTGCTTTTGATCCTCTCCCCAAGAGCAGCATTATATGCAGGCTACTTCTAGTCTGCCATCTTGGCTGAAGCATCTAATCATTTAAATTAAAAAAAAAAATTCAATAGATGGGATCGACTCTATATTTGACTCAGGAAAAAAGATAATGAATTGAAAGACAGTACTGGAGAATTAATCAGAACACATGGCAGAGAAAAAGATGAAAATATGAATGAGAAGATAACCTTGAAAATCATTAGCTAAGTGAAAAAAGCAAGACAAAAAAGTCACATATTATATGATTTCGTTTATATGAAATGTTCAGAATAGGTAAATCCAAAGGGACATAAAGTAGATTAGTGGTTGCCAGGAGATGCAGGATGAGGAGAATGGAGAGTTACTGCTAATAGGCAAGGGGTTTCCTTTTGTGGTAATGAGAATGTGCTGAAATTAAACAGTGGTGTTGATTACACAATTCTGAAAATACCAAAAGCTGTTGAACTGGGCACTTTAAGTGGCTGAATTTGGTGATATGTGAATTACATCTCAATGAAGTGGATAAAAATCACAGAGGGGGAGTGAATAACATTAGCAAAATAAGCAGAGTAGGGAATTCCTGGGGCCTTTCTCTTCAGGAAAGCACTTGAAAAACTGGCCCAAAAGTTACAAAATCAATTCTCTTAGAATTCTTGAAAACAGTGAAAGATTTACCACAACTAAGAAAATGCTTAATTTTAAAAAAAGGCAAATGAAATGCAATAAGAGAGTTTTGTGGCATTTTATCTTACTCTTACCTATTACCCCTTCCCTAGTGTGATGGGAATCTTGAAGAAGGAAACTTATGTTCCTAATGTGGTAATGTGGGTTCCTGATTCTGGAGGAAGCAGAGTAAACTTTATTCTCAAATAATCGTGTTTGTCTATTTTGACCCATCTGGGGGCTCCCTGAAGAACTATCACAGAAGGCTTATCTTTATTTTGCCTAACTTGGAACCCTCTTATGGCACAGAAATGGCTACACAAATGGCATTCCTAAAAAATATTGAAAGACCAACTAGCCACTGCCTCCAGGGGTAAAGGATATTGCAAACAATAGAACATGCCAAAGAGCCTGGGAGGAAAAGCTGGGTAGGGAAAAACTTTGAGCAATAAAGACTTTGATATACAAGGGAGTCTAAAAGGCTACATGCATGTCCAGGACAGAGTGTATGATCAGAAAAGACCGGAGAAGGTCTAGAGCTCTCAGTTCTGGCCAGCTTTCAAGCTTTGTGAAAGCAGAAAGGGAAGGCTAAAGCAGAGTTGTAAACTGCCTGACTGTTTTGAAAGCATGTCCCAATTTACACACAGAGCCCAACTACAAAAACTGGAAGATTTTTTGTTGTTGGTTTCAGATGTTTAATAAATTTCCATCAAATAACTACAAGACTACACTCAACAAATAATAGTCTTTAAAAATAATTTAGAAAAATATTATACACAAAACCAAACAACTACAACCAATAACAAGCATCAATAACAAATTCTGGGAGGGGTAAATTTTGATTTCCACTGTTACCATAATATTCAAAATGTACAGGTTTCAATAAAAATCACCAAGCATGCACAAAACCAAGAACATATGGACCATTCATAGAAAAAAAATTAAGAGAAATTGTCCCAGAAGAAGCACAGACATTGGACTTACCAGACAAAAACTTTAAATTACCTGTCTTAATATTCTCAAAGAGCTAAAGAAAATTGGGAGAATAGTCCCTCACCAATTACATAATATCAACAAAAATGAAAATTATGAAAAACAACCAAATAGAAATTCTGGAGCTTAAAAGTATAATGACTGAAATGAAAATTTTGCTAGAGGGTGCAACAGTAGATTTGAGCAGGCAAAATAAAGATTGAGCTAACTTGAGGACAGGTCATTTGTGACTTGGGCACAGGGAACCAGGGTGTGGCTCTGATTATGTTCCTGGGGGGCAGGGTGCAGCACTGGCCCAACTCCGGGGAAGAGGGGGTGCTGTGAATGTTTGGGCCCAGGGAGCAGGGTACTGCTGAAATTCAGGAACCTGAATCAATATGGCTTAGTAGCAACTGTGTCTCAGGGCACGAGACACCATGTACTAGTGACTCTACACTTTGTGATGGTGGGGTTCAGTATTATCCCAGTCTCTCTGAAGCTAGGTGCAGTGGCAAAATGGTGGAGCACAACTGTCATGTGGGCCCTGGGATGGGGGGCACAGGGGACAGCACTCTCTTTGTAAAGGTGTGTCTCAACAGCTCAGAGTCTAGGGATTAGTCCAACACCAAAAAAGTAGGATTCTACAGTTGTTTGGCCTATAGGGTGGGGTGTTTCAGCTCATCCATTGATCTGTTTCCCTGGGACACAAAATAGTATGACACATTGGTCAGGGCACTAATTTCCAGGAGACAATATGCTGCTTCATCTCAGGCCTTGGGTGGGTGGTCCAGGCACTATTTTCCTGGGATTCAGTGTGATGCTTCAGCTTATACATTGGGTATATGTGACCACTCTGGGTGGGCAAGGACCTGTGTTCCTAGGAGACAAAATACCTCTTCAGTTCCTGGCCATGGTGGCTGAGGAAGGGCTTTGTGTAGCAGTTCTACCTCCATTTCGCCCCACAGGGATGGGTGAAATAATTTCTCTCAGCTTTGCTTGGGAGCTGGGGTGGTTCTGAGGTGACTTATCCTCAGAGATGAAAGAGAGCCATGGCTGCTTGTCCCCAGAACAAAACACACTCCAGCCATAGTTCCAGTTCCAAAATGGCATAGCATAGTAGCCATGGGTGCCACAGGAATGGGACACACTGTTGGCTCCTTCTCTGTGGGGAGCACAGCTACATGGATTCCAGGTAGCTCCCTCAGCTGGGCTTAGTGCCTGTAAGGACTACACAGGACCCCACTGGTGATGTCTGTAGGAGTCTAAGGTGTTTATGGGAGTTGCTGGGTTCCTTTTGCTTACTTCCTCACCAAAGGGAGAAGTTTCTCCTGCTTACCAGCTGATCCTGGTGGGGGATGAGTTGATGGAAGCCCAGAGTTTTCTTCTGTTTTCTATGTGACCATTCTGAGTTTCTGTGCTCAATCAGGTTTCTGTTATTCATCTCAAAAATGCTGTTCTTAACTAGACTGACTAAGAACAAAAAGAGAGAAGAATCAAATTGCTAAAATCAGAAATGAAAGCGAGGACATTACTATTGACCTTACAGAAAATAAGAAGTATTATAAGGGAGTATTATGAACAACTGTACTCAAATTAGATAACCTTGATAAAATAGAAAAATTTCTAGAATACACAAACTACCCAAATCAACTCAAAAGAAATGGAAAATCTTAATACATCTATAACTAGTAAAGAGATTGTATCAGTAACGGAAAATCTCCCAACAAAGAAAAGTTCAGAACTGGAAGATAACACTGGTGAATTCTATGAAGCATTTAAAGAAGAATTAGTTTGCATGGAGGAATATGTATACAATGGAATATTACTCAATTATAAGAAACAACGGTGATCCAGCACCTCTTATATTTTCCTGGATAGACCTTGAGCCCATTATCCAAAGTGAGGTATCACAAGAACGGAAGAATAGGCTCCACGTGTACTCGCCATCAAATTGGCACTAACTGATCAACACTATGGTGCCCACACGGTAGTAATATTCTCCAGGGATTAGGGGGTTGGGGGGATAAACTCACAACTAATGGATGCAGTGAGCATTGTACAGGGGAAGGGCATGCCTCTAATCTTCGTTTGGGTGAGGCAAAGTCATAAAATGTAGCCAAAATGTTTGTACCCTCATAATATCCTGAAATAAAAATAAAAACAAACAAACGACAACAAAACAAATAAAGAAGAATTAACACCAATACTTCTCAAACTCTTCCAAAAAGTAGAAGATTATTTCAATGTATAATTTCAGCATTACCCTAATACCAAAGCCAGACACAGAAACCACAAGTAAATTACAAACAAATATTCCTGATGTCTATAGATGTGAAATTCCTCAATAAAATACTAGCAAACTGAATTCAGCAGCACAAAGGATGATATACCATGATCCAGTGGGATTTATTCCTGGGATGCAAGGATGGTTAAACATATGAAAATTTCTAAAAATATAGTATACCACATTAAAGGAATGAAAGAAGGTAAAAACACACAGTTATCTCAATTGATGTAGAAAAAGTCTTCGATGAAGTCCTCCACCATTTCATGGTTAAAAACTCTCATCAAATAGGAATAGAAGGGAAATTCCTCAAACCGAAAAAGGACATTTATAGAAAACCCACAGCTATTACACATAATGATGAGAGACTGAAAGCTTTCCCCCATTAGATTGGGAACAAGATGAGAGTGACCACTTTCACCGGTAAGATTCAACTAGGTCTCTGTCTGTCACTAGGTCCATGTCTTCCCCATTTCCTTGATATTAGGCAGGAAAGCTTCAGTCAAGTATCTGTGAAGAGACAGTCCCCAGATAAACTGCTGTCTATCAAGAGAGCTGTACTTTCTTGTTCAGAAGAAGAGATTTGCTTTTGCTATATCCAAAGTGGCATATCCCAAAGTACCTATTTTTCTCAGTGTGGAATTGACTTTACCTTCATCACTTTAATCTCCTGCCACTTAATCTTACTTTTGTTCAATTTTTCACACTTACTATGTTTCACTCAGTAAAATTTTAATAATTAGGTATATCCATTTTGAGGGGAAAGGAGTTCACTGACCAGTTTTTGTTCAATCTTTGTAAATCACAATGCTGTAAACTAATTTTTTTAAATCTTCCATCTTTGGAGAAGGTACATATGACAGTAGTGAATTATAGAAAAAGAAAGTCATCTTTAATGATTTTGTTTTTTACCAGCCCCTTCGAAAACTCATGGTGAAATTTAATTGCCATTGTAACAGTATCAAGAGGTAGGCCTTTAAGAGGTGATTAGGCCATGAGGGCTCTGCCTTCATGAAAGGATGAATGCTGCTATTGTAGGAGTAGGTTAGTTATTGCAGGGAGAGATTCTGATAAATGAATGAATTTGGCTGATTTTCTCTGTCTCATGTGCTTGCTTACACTTCTGCCTTTTTGCTGTGGGATGACACTCACTGGATGCCAGCATCATGTTCTTGGACTTCTCAGCCTCCAGAATCATGAGCTAAATAAACTTCTTTTTTTAATAAATTACCCAGTTTGTAGTATTCTGCTATAGCACCAGAAAAAGAACTAAGACATGTGCAATTAAAATGCTGAGACTCTATTTTAGGAAACAAAGAATTATCGAATAAGTAATTAATGGTAAGGAATCTTTGATATGGAAAAATTGTCAATTTGTTTTCAAATTAATTTACAAATTTATATTTATCATAATGAAAACACAGATTTTTAAAAACTAGATAAAATTTAAAAATAGTTTAATCAGAATAAAAAGAATGTGTGAATGTATATTCCCAGAAAATTATAAATAGTGATGATAATAAAGAAGAATTATAATTGTGAGATATTTTAAACTTAGAAATCTATTTTAAGGCAATAATAATTAAAATTTTTATACTGGGGCATAAATAAATCAATGGGAGGGAGTGAACACCTAAGAAATAGACTTGAATACATATGGGAATCCAATATGTGATATTAGATACAGTTCAAATCAATGAAGAAATGGCTTAGTCAATAAATGGTATTTTAACAAATGGCTACTCATTGATTTAAAAAATTAAACTGCAACCTTGTCTCACTATTCATAAAATCATAAATTTCAAACAGAATTAAGATTTAAGTGCTAAATTGAAAAGATAAATGTACTGGAAGAAAGTATGTAGGGTTTTTTTCCCAAAAATCATTTAGTTGGAAAGCACTTTTTAAAGATTGTACAAAATAAAGTTTACAAAATAAAGTTATTTATGCATTCTATTTTGTGCTGGTATTGCAAAACTAGTGTTTTCTTCCGTAATATATGCAAAATGGGTGTTCATTCATAGAAAAGCTACAGAGTTTAGAATATTAATTTTAGGATCAGTCAGCTTAGTAGACTTCCTTTCAATCTTCAATGTTTTGATAGTTGATTTCTTGGTGTATTAGTCTTGTAGGGCTACCATAACAGAGTAACACAGGGTGAGTGGCTTAAACAAAGGGAATTTATTTTCTCACAGTTCGGGAGGCTGGAAGTCCAATATTAAGATGTCAGCAGGTTTGGGTTTCTCCTGAGGCCTCTCTTCTTGACTTACTGGCTGTCACCTTTTTGCTGTGTCCTCACATGGCCTTTTCTCTGTGAGCACTTATCTCTGGTGTCTCTTCTTCTTCTTATAAGCACACTTGTCATATTTGATTAGGGTACCACTGTTATGGTCTAATTTAACCTTAATTAGCTCTTTAAAGACCCTATCTCAAATTAATTGGAGTTCAGAGCTCCAACATATGAATTTTGAGGGGACACAATTCAGCCCAAAATACATGGGTAGTCTAAGAATGCATCTACAAAATTACAGATAATGATAGCTAATCTATTCTTTAATTACATTTACGTCACTTATTTCTTCCCTTGAAATATTATATCAGCACAAATCCTAGAAATGTTTATTTTTAATAGCTTTATTGATATATAATTGTTATATAAGAAACTGCACATATTTAATATACACAATGTGATGAGTTTTGACATATGCAAGCACTTTGCATACCATAACCATAATCAAGGTAACAGACATATACTACATGTCCCAAAGGTTCCTCCTGTCCCTTTGATTTTGTTTTTATTGTAACAAAAATTAACATGCAATCTACCCATTTAACAAATTTTCAGGTGGACAATACAGTATTGAAAACTATAAATGCTATGTAGTAAATTCTAGATCTCTAGAATTTATTCACTATTTCACAAGAGACTTTATACATATTAAACAGCAACTTCCCATTTTTCCCACCCCCTATCCCCTGGCAACCATTACTGTATTCTTTGTTTATATAAGTTTGACTATTGGAGGTACCTCATGTAAGTAGAATCATACAGTATTTGTTATTCTGTGACTGGGTTATTTTACTTAGCATAATGTCTTCCAGGTTCATCCATGTTGTCAAAAATGGCAGAATTTTTTTTTTTCTTTTTAAGGCTGAATAATATTTTATTTTAGGTATACTTAACATTCTCATTATCCATTAATCCTGATGGATACATGAGTTGTTTACAAATCTTGGGTAATGTGAATAAAGCTGTAATGAAAATTGGAGCTCAAATATCTCTTTGAGATTCTGGTTTCAATTTTTATGGATATATACTCAGATGTGTGATTGCTGAAGCATATGGTATCCTAGGCCATTTTGTGGCATATGGCATATGGTATCCTAGGCCATACCACAGACTGGGTCATTTATAATGAACAGATATTTATTTCTCACAGTTCTGGAGGCCAGGAAGTCAAATATCAAGGTTCTGGCACATTTGGCAATTCTGATTCAAAGATGGTTCCTTGAATGCTGTATTCTCTGGAAAAGAGGAAAGTTTAGTCTTCACATGGTGGAGAGCATAAGGGAAAAGAGGCAAAAGAGAGCCAAACTCACCTTTTCACAATGGTGGCCTAATCACATCTTAAAGGTCCCACATCTTACTATAGTGACAATGGCAATTACATTTCAACCTGAATTTGAAAACGGATAAACATTCAAACCATAGCATATGGTAATTCTATCTTTTACTACTTAAGGAATGTCTATAGTATTTTCCATAGCTGCTGAATCATTTTGAGTTGATTTTTGTGTATGGTGTATGATAAGGATCCAATTTCAAATTTTACATGTGGATATCCAATTTTCCCAGCACTATTTGTTGAAGAGGCTATCCTTTCCTCATTGCGTATTCTTGGTAACCTTATCAATGATCAGTTGACCATATATGCATAGAATTATTTCTAGGCTCTCTATTTTGTTTCATTGGTCTATATGAGTGTCTTTATGCCAGTACCATATTGTTTTAATTACTGTAACTTTGTAATATATTTTGAAATCAGGTAGTGTGATATTTCCAGCTTTGTTCTTCTTGTTCCAGAGCCCTTTGTCTATTCTGGGTCTTCTATGGTTCTATATGAATTTTAGGATTGATTTTACATTTCTGTAAAAAATACTGTTTCAAATTTGGTGGGGATGGCAATGAATCATAGATCACATTGCATAGTATAGACATTTAAAAAATATTAATTTTCCAACATATAAACGTGAATGTCTTTCCATTTATTTGTGACTTTTTAAATTTTTTTCCTCAATGTCTTGATAAGTTTCCAGTGTACAAGAAGTCTTTCACCTCCTTGCTTCAATTTATTACTAAATAATTTATTTCTTATGTGATTATAAATGTGAGTGTTTCCTAATTTCCTTTTTGGTTGGTTTATTGTTAGTACAGCCATGCATTGCTTAACAATGGGATATATTCTGAGAAATGCACAGTTAAGCAATTTCATCATTGGGCAAACATCATAGAGTGTATTTATACAAACCTAGACCTAGATGGTATAGCCTGCTACACACCTAGGCTGTATGGTATATCCCATTGCTCCTAAGCTACAGACATTTACAGCATATTACTGTAGTGAATACTGTAGGCAATTGTAACAGAATGATAAGTATTTGTATATCTAAATATATGTAACATAGAAAAAGTGTGGTAAAAATGTGGTATTACAATCTTATGGGAAAGCTGTCATATATGCAGTTGATTATTGGCCAAAACATTATGTGGCACATGACTACTTATTAAAAAGCTACTGATTTTCGGCCGGGCGTGGTGGCTCACGCCTGTAATCCTAGCACTCTGGGAGGCCAAGGCGGGCGGATTGTTTGAGCTCAGGAGTTCGAGATCAGCCTGAGCAAGATAGAGACCCTGTCTCTACAAAAAATAGAAAAATTAACAGGCATGGTGGCATGTGCCTGTAGTCCCAGCCATCTGGGAGGCTGAGGCAGAAGGATCGCTTGAGCCCAGGAGTTTGAGGTTGCTGTGAGCTAGGCTGACGCCACGGCACTCACTCTAGCCAGGGCAACAAAGTGAGACTCTGTCTCAAGAAAAAAAAAAAAAAGCTACTGATTTTCACATGTCGATTTTGTAGCCTGCAACTTTACCGAATTCAGTTATTATTTTGAGCAGTTATTTTTTTTAATGTGTAGGATCTTTGGAGTTTTCTACATATGGGGTCATGTGCTTCGCTAAGAGTCATAATTTTCCTTCTTCCTATCCCATTTATATTTGTTTTATTATTATTTGCCTAATTTCTGTGGAAAGGACTATGTTGAACAACAATGGCAAGAGTTGGCATCTTTGTCATATTTCTGAACTTAGAGGAAAAGCCTTAAATTTTTCACTGTTGAGTATTGTTTCACCTGTGGGCTTATCACATATATCTTTTATTATGTTGATGTATACTCCTTATATACCTAATTTGTTGACTGTTTCTATCACCAATAAGTGTTGAATTTTGTCAAATACTTTTCTTCATCTATTGAAATGATCATGGGCTTTTTTGACTTCAATTCTGTTAAAGTCGTCCATCACATTATTAATTTGCATATTTAAACATCCTTGCATACCAGAGATAAATTCCACTGTATCATGGAACATGATTCTTTTAATGTGATATTGAGTTTGGTTTGCTAGTTTGTTGAGGAGAATGTTTGCATCTATGTTCACCAGGAATACTGGCCTGCAATTTTCTTTTCTTGTAGTGTCCTTGTCTGGTTGTTATCAGGGTAATGCTGGCTTCTTAAAATAAGTTTAGAAGTGTTTTTTCCAGTTTCATTTTTGCAAGAGTTCAAAGATTGGTGTTAATTTCTTAAATTTTTGGTAGAATTTATTTGTGAAGCCATTTGATCCTGGGCTTTTCTGTCTTAGCCCATTCTGTGTTGCTGTAAAAGAATGCCTGAGACTGGATAATTTATAAAGGAAAAGGTTTATTTTTTCAAAACATTCTGATATCTGAAACAGTTCAAGATTGGGTATGTGGTGAGGGCCTCAGGCTGATTCCACATAGCAGAAGGTGAAAGGGAGCCACAGTATACAGAGATCACATATCAAGAGAGGAATCAAGAGAAAGAAGTGGTAGATTCCAGGCTCTTTTTAGCAAACAGCTCTTGTAGGAGCTGATAAAAGTGAAATCATTCACCAACACCCCAGGGAGGGCACTAACCTGTCCATGAGGGGTCTATCTCCATTCCCAGAACATCTCCCATTAGGCTATACTTCCAACATTGGAGATCAAATTTCATTGTGAGATTTGGAGGGTCTAAATCCAAACTAAAGCAACTTCTCAGCTCCAGAATTTTTATTTGGCTCTTTTCTCTGGTTCTGGTCTCTTTGTGGGTATTCTCATTTTGTTCATGTGTCATTTTCCTAATTTACTTAGTTGTCTATAGGTGTTTTCTTATATTGCACTAACTTCTTTAAGACAATT
>NW_012155507.1:7081123-7082885 GCF_000956105.1 Propithecus coquereli | reverse complement strand
CCACCATGCCTGGCCTCCCTCATTCTGAAGGACAATTTTGCCAGAAATAGCATTCTGAAGTGACAGGTTTTTTTTTTTTTTAATTTCAGCACTTTAAATATATCATCTCCATGCCTTCTGGCCTTTCAAACTTCTAATGAGAAATTAGCTGATAATATCATTGAGGATTCCTTGTGTGTGATGAATTGCTTTTGTATTGCTGCTTTCAACATTCTCTTACTTCTTTGGGCAGTTTGATTATGTGTCTTAGTGTGTATCTCTTTGGGTTTATTGTACTTGGAGTTCATTGAGCTTCTTGGAATTATTGCTTCATGTCTTTCATCAAATTTTGGAATATTTTAGCCATTATTTGCTCAAATACCCATTATTCCTCTTTCTCTTTTCTCCTTCTGAGACTCCTATAATCCATATGTTTTTCTGCTTGGTGGCAGTATTCCACAGATTCCTCAGGCTCAGTTTTTATTTCTTCTTTTTTTCTTTTTGCTCCTCAAATTTGATCATTTAATTTTTCTTTTACTTTTGTATATTTATTATTTGTTTTTAATTCAGGATATTATAGGGGTACATTTTGATTACATGAAATGGATTTGCCTCACTCAATCCAGGGCTAGCAGCATGTCCTTCCCCCATATAGCATGCCCCATTTCCATTAGCTGTGAGTTTACCTACCCCATCCGCTCTACCCGCTACCCCCAGTACCTGACCGGCATGCAGTGCATGTTACTACCATGTGGGCACCTTAGTGTTGATCAATTAGTACCAGTTTGATGGTGAGTACATGCAGTGCATGTTTTTCCATCCTGTGATACCTCACTTCGAAGGATGGGCTCAATCTTTATCCAGGATCATATAAGTGGTGCTAGATCACCATTGCTTTTTGTAGTTGAGTAGTATTCCATGGTATACATATACCACATTTTATTAATCCACTCATGTATTGATGGGCACTTGGTTGTTTCCACATCTTTGCAATTGTGAATTGTGCTGATATAAACATTCAAGTGCACATGTCTTTATTATAGAATGTCTTTTTTTTTTTTCCTTTGGATAGATGCCTAGTAGTGGGATTGCTAGACCAAATGGTATTTCTACTTTTAGCAGTTTCAGGTATCTCCAAATTACTTTCCACAGAGGTTATACTAATTTGCACTCCCACCAGCAGTGTAAGAGTGTTCAAACCTCTCCACATCCACGCCAGCATTTGTTATTTTGGGACTTTTTGATAGAGGCCATTCTCACTGAAGTTAGGTGATATCTGGATAGAACTGGAAATCATCGTAGGTTTGATTTGAATTTTGCTAATGATTAGAGATGTTAAGTACTTTTTTATATGTTTTCTGGTCATTAGTCTGTCTTCTTTTGAAAAATTTCTGTTCATGTCCTTTGCCCATTTATTGATGGGGTTGTTTGATTTTTTTCTTGTTAATTTTCTCAAGTTCTATATAGATTCTTGTTATCAGCCCTTTATCAGATGTGTAGAAAGCAAATATTTTCCCTCATTCTTTAGGTTGTCTATTTACTCTAAGGCCAGTTTCGTTGGCTGGGCAGAAGATTTTTAATTTGATCAGGTCCCATTTGTTTATTTTTGTTGCTGCTGTGATTGCTTTGGGGGTCTTCTTCATAAATTCTTTACCTAGGCTGATGTCTAAAATAGTCTTCTCCACATTTTCTTCCAGAATTCCTAAGGTTTCACGCCTTACATTTAAGTCTGTTATCCAAGGTGAGTTGATTTTTTGAGAGGTGGGGATCCAGTTTCAATCTT
>NW_012155507.1:7078794-7081073 GCF_000956105.1 Propithecus coquereli | reverse complement strand
GAGGAGTGATAGAAATGATGCTAGGAGAATTGGAATATAATGGAGATAATAGATGGTATGTTCACTACCCTCATACAGCTTAAATTCTAGAGGTAGAAATTTGAAGGCATAGCTATATAGAAATAAATAAAACTACTATGTGAGATGATGGTTATGTCAACTTGCTTCACCATAGTAATCTTTTAACTATCTGTATGTATCCCATAACATCATGTTGTATACTTTAATTATACACAATAAAATTTATTTTAAAAAAGAAATTAAACAATTTAAAATTTTAAGGGTTATGAATAAATACACAGAAAACTGATATCGAATAACATGAACAGATATACCTCACATAAGATTATCTCAGAAGACCTCTATGAGGAGCTAACAAAAGGAGATCAAAATAGTAAGGAGGAGTTAACCACATGGAAGCAGCCGAAAGAAAAGAGTAAGAACTCTCTAGCATATGCAAGATTTAGAAATATTTTGACCTCCTTGAGTAATTGAGAAACGATTAATGTGATTATGGCCAAATGAGCTTGGAGACTATGGAATAAAATAAGTTTGGAGACTTGGGGCAGCAGAGATATTATGAAGGACTTTCTAAGTTGATGTAAAGAGTTTGGGCTTTTATAGTATATAAAAATTGGAAGGAATCAAGTGATTTTAATCAAAGGAGTTACATACTTGAAATTCAATTTATGTTTTAAGAGAAGCACCTTCTGTTGCTATGTGAAAATAGATGATTGGAGTGTGTGGAAATAATGAAAACAGGAAAATATGATAGGAGGCTTTTATGTTAGTCAAAGTGTGAGATATGATAAGGGCATAGAGTAAGGTGGAAGTAGTACAGATGAAGAGAAATAAACTGATTTAAGATATAATTTGGAGATAAAATTTATAGACTCTCTGATAGTATAGATGTGGGAGATAAGGAGAGGGTGAAATTAAGGCTGACATCTAGGCTATTGACTTGAGGTACTGGACAGTAGTTTTGAATGTATCAAGATGGAAAAATTGTGCTTGAGTATTAGGAAGTTGTGGGAAGAAAAATAATGCGTTGCATTTTGGACATGTTAAGATTGCATTTTCTGTGTGGTACAAATGCAGCTGTCAAATAGGAAGTTGATTATAATAGTCTATACTCAAGGAAAGGTATGATTAAAAATCTAAGTTTTTGAGTCACCATAATGAAGTTTGTAATAAATTCTGGGTTCACAGCATTTTTTTTTTATTTCAGAAATTTTGAGATGCTTTCTACTCTTTTCTAGTGAACATTTTTTAAAAGTGTATTTGCTATTTTATGCAACCATCATCACTATATATTTCAAGAATATTTCCATCACTCCAAAAGGAAATTCCAAACTTATTAGCAGTTACACGCAATTCACTTTTTTCTCCATCTTCTACCAACCACTTGTCTAACTTCTGGCTCTATGGATTTGTATATTTTGAACAATTCACAATTATATACTATGTGGCCTTTTGTGCCTGACTTCATTCACTTAGCATGTTGTTGAAATCCATCCATGTTGTAACATGCCTCAAGTACTTCATTTCTTTTTATAGCTGATTACATTCCTTTATATGTATATACCAAATTTTGTTTACCCATTCAACAGTTCATGGATAGATATTTGGGTTTGTTTTCCATCTTTTGGCTATCATTAATAGTGCTGCCAAGAATATTTGTGTACAACTTTTTGCTTGACTACCTCTTTTCAATTATTTGGGATATATACCTGGAAGTAGAATTGCTGGATCATGTTTGTCCTTATGCCAGTACCACACTGTTTCGATTACCGTATCTTTGTAATAAGTTTTGAAATCAGAAACTATGAGTCCATGAAATTTGCTCTTTTCAAGATTGTTTTGGCTATATGGAATCCCTTTAGTTTTTTTGTTTTTTGTTTTTTTGAGACTGGGTCTCACTCTGTTGCTCTGACTAGAGTGCAATGGTGTCATCATAGGTCACTGCAACCTCAAGCTCCTGGGCTCAAGTGATCTTCCTGCCTCAGCCTCCCAAGTATCTAGAACTATAGGCATCCACCACCACACCCAACAATTTTTCTATTTTTTGTAGAGATGGGGTCTCAATATGTTGCTTAGGCTGGTCTTGAACTCCTGTCCTCAAACAGTCTTCCTGCCTCCACCTCCCAAAGTGTTTGGATTACAGTCATGAGCCACCATGCCTGGCCTCCCTCATTCTGAAGGACAATTTTGCCAGAAATAGCATTCTGAAGTGACAGGTTTTTTTTTTTTTTTTAATTTCAGCACTTTAAATATATCAT
>NW_012155507.1:7077026-7078744 GCF_000956105.1 Propithecus coquereli | reverse complement strand
CACCAATTCTTCTTTCTAGGGATTCTGGAGGCTTCTCAAATGTTTACAGTGGATATTCATGCTCCACTACTCTCTCTCTTTCCTGGGAGAGACATTTCAGGGTTGTGTGCCTTCCCCCAATTTCACAGAACTGTGCTAGCTGTCATAAGCTGTGTTCCCTTTCCCCTAGAGCAGTACACTTGTAGACTTGTACATTGGATGCACACTCTCATCCTCTCATCCTCTCCCTCCATCCTGTGGGAGAAGTCTCAAGGTTATACACTTTCCCCCAATCTTGCAGAGCCATTCAGACTACCATAAACTTGTCTCTTTTCCCTAGGATAGTGCACTGAAATGCCAGCAGGTTGAGCGCAAGTTCTGTTTCCCTCCCCTCCTCATGGAGAAGTATCAAGGTTATTCACCTTCTCTCAATTCCACAGAACCATGCAGTCTGCTGAGAGCCACCTGCCCTTTTTCCCTAGGGAAGTGTGCTGGAAGTCCAGGAGGCTGCGTACAAGCTCCACTTCTCTCCCTTCCTCCTGAAGAAGAAATCTCAGGGTTTTATACTTTCTCTCAATCCTACAAATATTATCAGGCTTCTTAGAACCCTAACCTCTTTTTTTTAGCTGCTAACTATGCTAATCACCCCAGTGCTCTGAGTGAGGTGAGACAGGCAGCACCCTGAAAGGTTAGAGATGTCAGATACATGCTTCACTCCATCTTTCTCCTGAGGGAGAAATAAGGTTGAGTGTATCTTTCTTTACGCTGAGCTGTATCAGCTTACAGGACGGGCTGACATGTATAAAGTGAAACTGCTCTTCTTACTCATTTCAAATGGGTAGTTGTCAGTGTTATGCTTGTCTGGGGTGTTGCAACTTCTTAACTGGATTCTAGCATTTGTGTTAAGGTATTGTGGCCTGTATATCATTGTTTGACCACTGTTTCTGTGGGGAGACAAGGGCTAGGACTTTCTGCTCTGCTATCTTGTTGACATCACCACCCAGGATACATAAAATTAGTAATGATAATGATTGTTCTGGTCTAATTCTCATCTTTAATGCAAAACAATTCTAATTCTTCATCAATAAATGTGATATGATATGCATATGTATGCATGCATGTATGTCTATATAATACGTATGTAGGTGTATCTTATCAAGACATATTATTTTTTTATCAATGATAATTCTCATTTCAACTTCTTTCTTTCTCTTTTTGTCTCTTTATTTTGTTATTGTACTCATGAATCAATGTTAGCTCTTATTCAATTGCTCTTTGGAATTTGTTGAAATAACTGTTTTTTCTTTCCTTATGCTTAATATGGTAAATGTAGTATATATTTCCCAAAATTGAGCAATTTTTGCATTTCTGTAATGCAAAGGAAATCACTTGGTTTTCGTTAATTATTCCCATAATGCAATTTAGAGTTATATTTACTATTACTTGGTTCATGATTTTTGCACCAATATTCATTTTACAAATTAGTCTATCCTTTTTAATTTATGTTTTACACATATGGGTAGCAATAAAAACATCATTGAAGTGTTTTATTTCTGTGTTCTTTTACAATTTAATCATATGGGGATTTCCTGTCCCTTAAAAATTTGACAGAATTCACTTATTTAATCAATCAGCACTTAAAATTGTAGGGGAGGGGGGCATCTTGGAAAATTATAACAAACTAGTTAATACAGAAACAATTGAGAAGTTGTGGAACCCTCTTCACACAACCTTTTTTA
>NW_012155507.1:7058641-7067080 GCF_000956105.1 Propithecus coquereli | reverse complement strand
AATAAAAAATAAAAACCTATTACTTGTTTATTGCCATCACTGAAGTATTGATTCTTTTAGCTTGTGTTCAGCTAATCTTTTGATAGATATTTCATTCAATGCCATTTTCTAAAGCAAACACAAAACACAACAACAAAAAAGCAAAACAAACAGAGAATAAAAAACAAACAACAACAAACTATCTTTCCCAGTCTTTGCTGATTGTCTCTGCTCTGGAGTATACCTTCAACACTTATGTAGGCTTGCTAGGCCTAGAGATCTCCCTGATGTGTAAGCTTAAGAAAAGACTTCTCAGATCTTTTCTGAGCATTCATCTTGTTTTGGTATAAGTGGTTTTCTAAATTCCCTTCTGTACACAGCTGCTTTTCATTCTCATGATTTCCCAAAGAGTCTCACTCCAGCCTCTCCTTTAGGGCCTTAGATAGTCTATATTAAGTATTCACTAATGATCTCTTTTCTCAAGCACCTGTGGGTCTATAGTCAACCATGCAGCTTTTATTAACTGTGCCCACTGTTTTTTCTGCCTGAATTTTCAGGAAGGTAAAACAGAGTCAAGCACCTTGCATCAGTCCTTCTGATATCTCTCAGACTGGTTAGAAGAGATATAGACGATAATTGTCAAATAGGGTCTTCTCTACTCCCTCTGGCTCAGAGGCGGGAATGGGAAACTGGGCTCATGCTGCTTCAAGATGAAAACTACTGCAATGCTGGGGAGGGGGTTGGCACAAGCAAGTGAAAATGTCACAAACTTTCCTGCTATTTTGAAGATGGCTTTTTCTTTACTGAGCATTCACTTGGTTGTTGTAAACCTTTCAATCTTTTCCAGAACTCTAACAAAGTTGATTCATACAGTTTCTGCCTCGTTTTATGTTTCTGTGGAAGAATTGGAGCTTACAGCTTCCTAGTCCACTGTTTGTTCCATGTAATCCATTTTTTACTTTATTGTAAAAGGTATTGATTATTACTTTTGTGTATTTATATATATATTTTTTACTCTCTTGGTGAGAATTTGGTAAAAGACCTACAAAAAGTTCATAACCTGCTGCCAAATTCAATTGGACTTTCAAACACCTCAAACTCAATATATACGAAAATGATCAATTTTCCATCTAAATTGTGGCTTTTCCTAACTTCCTCAATTCTACAGGGAACACTTATCGTATTTCATTCACCCCAGTGTGAAAACTTTTTGTCAGTGTTGACTCTCCTTTTCCTCTTAACTATATACGTATGATATTTTACTACAGATATTCGTTGTACTTAACATAGTGTTAAATAACATGTTCAGCACCTCCATCTCTGGTATCCTATTTCCTTGTGTCTACCTCTCCTAGTTTCAAACTGTTTATATCCCACTATAGGACACTCTTTTCTTTTTATAACAGTTCACATCCTACAACATTGGTCCCCAACCTTTTTGGTACCAGGGACCAATCGGTTTCATGGAAGACAATTTTTCCATGGACCAGAGGAAGTGGGGGAGATGGTTTGGGGATGATTCAAGTGTATTACATTTACTGTTCAGTCAAACCTCTCTGCTAATGATAACCTGTATTTATTTGCAGTCACTCCCCAGAGCTATCATCACTATCTCAGCTCCACCTCAGGTCATCAGGCATTAGATTCTCATAAGGAACATGCAACCTAGATCCCTCACATATGCAGTTTACAGTAGGGTTTGTGCTCTTGTGAGAATCTAATGCCACTGCTGATCTGACAGGAGGTGGAGCTTATGCAGTGATGTGAGTGATGGGGAGCAGCTGTAAATGCAGATGAAGCTTCACTTTCTCACCTGCTGCTCACCTCCTGCTGTGCAGCCTGGTTCTTAACAGGGCACAAACCAGTACTAGTCCTTGGCCCAGGGGTTGGGGACTGTAGTCCTACAAGACTTAGCCCCATAAATTTCCTTCAGTGATGTTTTTTTCAGGCTTCCATTGTATCAGTAGCACCTGGAAAAGTATCTACACATACTGAGTGTTCAAAACTATTTGTTAATTTGATGCTTCATTGAATGTTTCTCCTGTCCCACAAAACTCCCTCATCTTTAAACTCTTACATTATCAAAGTACACATTATAATAGTCATATTTTTCTATCTTGTATTGTTCTCCTTGGAATGAAAAGACAAAGAAAGAAAGAAGGAGATTAACACGTATTGAGAAATTTCCATATACCTAATATTTTACATGTGTTTTATGTAAACTAAAACACATGTTTTAATGACAATCTCCATTTAGAATTATGAGAGCTTAGATAACTTGTACAAAGTTTCATAAATGGTACATAGGAGAGCAAAATTGGATCTGTTGGCCTGCAGAATCCATCATCTTTCCAAATACACATGCTGTCTCAGAATAGGTGTTATCTTAGAAAAGCTTTATTATGTTTACCAGTATTCCACATCTATCCTTACCTTTCCATTTCTGCTGTTATCTTCTCTGGGTTCATATTATCTCACTCGTGCAAGATCCCCTTAAGTTTCCTAGGGCTTTTTTTTTCATCCATTTTCAGCTTTATATCCTCAGCCAAACTGATATGTAAAATAAAAAGAAACAACAGCAGCAAAAAATAAAACTATCAATATTTCACTTTTCTCAAAACCATTCAGTGGTTCTGCATTGGTCTCAGGATACAGTGCACATTCCTTGGTTCAGTACATTCTGTGATTTTCAAACCCTTTCCTGATGATCCCAATTATAAGTTCTATACATCATACAAATAAAAATATTTACCATTATTAATACTTTCACTTCACTCTATATGATCATACTGTTTTAGGCTTCTTTTTAACTTTTCTGTGGCTATATTGTCTGAAAAACCATATCTGCAGTCTTTTCTTCCCATGTCTAGATCCTATACAACATTTATGTACACCAGAAAAATAGATTAATATAGTAAAAGTTAGAAAATGATAAATCCTATGTTATCTCTTCTGGTAGATAGTATACTCTGTAAGAATTCATCTTTGGTTGTCGCAATCCAAACGGTTGCTGATAGATATTTGTCTGTAGGGGTGGGCTGGTCCTCAGGCCACTGCTGATAGTTCATGCCAGGGCAGGCTAATCCCTCTCCACAGTAGCAGTGGAGGCAGGCAGCTGTGGAGGTTTGGTGGTACCTGGGTCCCACAACAGCAGCAGCAGTAGCAGCAGCAATGGCAGTGAGGTGAGCTCCCCTCAGCAGTGGCAGTGAGGGTGGGCAGTTGTGGGGGTTTACTCTTATCCAGATTCCCCAGTTCCCCAGTGGTAGCGTCAGCAGTTGTTGCAGGGCAAGATCCCCTCCATGGTGGCAGAGAATTTGTGTGGCTAGAAACATTAATAATTATACCCTACTAGAAAGAGAATCATTGATACAATTAAGAGACATGACAAAATCATGCAGATTTGAAAGAAAATTGTTAAGATCAAAGCAATAAAATGTCCTCACATTTCAGACAGGAAAAGAGGAAAAGTAGGTATTTTGAAATACACACAGAGTGTTCTTCATAACAAAGGCCAACTCTCCAAGGAAAAATATTTACCAAATCCTTATCCGACCCATGGGAAAGGCAATTCAATTAGCCACCTCCAGCTCCCTCTAGATTTCCTGTCTCACCTAGGGGGAGAGAAATGACTAAGAAAAGATTCAAAAAATCACCTTCCAAGGACACAGGCCCACTAAAAGACTGAGATTTAATAATAAGACTATAGAATGGTTCCCTTCCCCTACACCTTACCACCACATCAGCAGGACTCCAGGTTAATAGCAGTGAATTTCAATGGAAAGAGCTGAAAGTCACAGGCTATTTAAACAGGAGTCTTTGGGGAAACCCAAAGACAAGAGGAGAGACAAAAACAAGGACAATAGAGAAACATGAGGCCCCTGGCACCTAACAGCTAGAGAATGCATTAAACACAGCCTAACACTTAGCCAGATTAACATAGAAATTCACTGTAAAAGTCTTTTACCTTGGTTCCCTTTACCCAATGCATAACATCTGGCCTTCAACAAACATACAAAGCATGTAAAGTACAAGAAAAAAAAGCACAGTCTAAAGAGATAAAACAAGCGTAAATATTGGATTCATGTATGGCAGATTTTTGAATCATCAGACAGGTATCTTGAAATAATTATAACTAACATGTTAGGGGCTCTGATGGAAAAGGTAGGCAATATGCAAGGTCAGATTAGTAATTCAAGAAGAATGATGGAAACTAAGAAAGCATCAAAAGGGAATACTAGAAATCAAAAACATAGTAACAAAAAATGGATAATACCTTTGTTATTTATGCTCATGAGTAGACCAGACACAACTGAGAAATGAATCACTGAGCTTAAATATTTGTTAATGGAAACTTTTCAAATTGAAATGCAAAAAGAAGACATAGTAAAAGGAAACACAACAGACCATCTAATAACTGTGGGATGATGGCAAAACGTTTAACACATGCATAATTTAAATTAAAGAATGGAAGGAAAAAAGAATGAATACATCAGAAGAAATATATGAAGTGATAATGGCTAATAATTTTCCAAAATTAATGAAAGATACCAAATCTGAGATCCAGGAAGGTTACATAATACCAAACAGGATAAACACCAAGAAATTTACAATTTGGCATATTATATTCAAACTGCAGAAAGCCAAATGCAATGAGACCATCTTGAAAGAAATGTGTGTGTGTGTGTGTGTGTGTGTGTGCAGGAAGGACATATTAAGTATATAAGAACAAAAGTAAGAATTACAACAGATTTCTTTTCAGAAACCATGCCAAAAAGAAGAGAATTGGGTATTTAAAATGTTGAATAAAAAGAATTTAATATCCAATAATGAAGAAATTGAAGAACAAACAAAAAAAGATGTGACATATAGAAAACAAATAGCAAAATGACAGAAGTAAATTCTTCCTTAATAGTAATTACTTTAAATGTAAAAGTAAATGATTAAGCGCCCAATTAGGCAATGGAAATAGGGAAATAGATAAATAAAAAGCATGAACCAACTATGTGTTATCTACAAGCAACTCACTTTATATCCAAAGAAACACATAGGAAGAAAGTGAAAAGGTGGTTAAGATATTCCATGAAAACTGTAAGCACAAGAGAGTTGTGATGGCTATACTAATATCAGATAAAATAGACATAAGTCAAAAATTGTTACAAGATGAAAAAAAACTTCATATATTGATAAAAGTGTCATTTCATCAAAAAGCTATAACAATTATAATTGTATACACAACTAATGACAGAGCCTACAATAATATATGAAGTAAACAATGACATTACTGAAGGCAGAAATAGACCTTCGTTCATTAACAGTTGGAGATTTCCATACTCTACTTTCGATGATGGATAGAACAACTAGGCAGAAGATTAATAAAAAAATAGGGTGATGGAACAATACTATAAATGAAATCAACCTAACGTACATGTACAGAACACTGAACCAAATAAGAACAGAACAACCATTCTTCTAAAGTGCAACGGAACATTCTCCAGGATAGGCCATATGTTAAGACACAAAACAAGTCTCGATAAATTCAAAAATATTAAAATCATATAAAGTATCTTGTCCAACCACAATGAAATGAAATGAGAAATAAATAATAGCAAGAAAACTAGAAAATTGAAAAATTGTAGAAATTAAACTACATACTCCTATTAAATGACCAATGGGTCAAAGAAGAAATTACAAGAAAGTTAGAAAATGCTTTGAGATGAATGAAAACAAAAACACAATGCACCAAAACTTCTCGAATCAATCAACTCATTAGAACTAGAAAAGAAGAGCAAATTAACCTACAACTAGCAGAAGAAAAGGAATAATAAATATTAGAGGGAAGATAAATGAAATGCAGAAGAGAAAAACAAAGAGAATAAATGAAATCAAAGGTCGGTTCTTTCAAAAGATCAAGTATAGTCATAACCATTTATCTACACTGACTAACCTTTAGCTAGTCTGACTAAGAAAAATGAGAGATTTTGCTAAACTCGAAAATAATAGTAGGGTCATTACTACTGACCTAACAGAAATAAAAAGGTTCATAATAAAATAACATCAACAATTATACACCAATAAATTAGACAATCTAGGAAAAAATGGACAATTTTCTAGGTACACATAGATTACCAAAACTTAACAAAGAAGAAAAAATGTGAGCAGACATATAAGAGGTAAAGAGATTGAGTTAGTAAACAAAAACCTTCAAACAGAGAAAATCCTAGGGAAAAAAGCCTTCATAGGTAAATTCTACCAAAAAACAAAACAAAACAAACAAACAAAAATGAATACCAATTGTTATTAAACTCCTCCAAAAACATTAAAGGAAGGAACATTACCTAAGTCATTCTCTGAGGCCAACAATTTCCTGATAGGAAAGCCAAAGAAAGACACATGAAAAGAAACAGAAACTACAGTCCAAATCCCTCATGAATATTGATGTAAAATTCTCAACAAAATACTAGTGCACTTCATCAATCAATATATTAAAATGATTATAACCATGACCAAGTAAAATTTGTCCCAGGAATGCAAGTGTGTTTTGATGATAATGAACCAATGTGATACACATCATGAGTGGAATGAAGAAATAAAACAAATCAGTTAAAGCATTTGAGAAAATCCAACATCCTTCCATGATAAAAAAAAAAAACAAAACACTGTAGAAATTCAGTTTGAAAGGGAACTACCTCAACATGATAGTACATTTATAAAAACTTCACAGCTAACATAGTCAGTAGTGAAAGACTAAAAGCTATTTTTCTTAGGTAAGGAACAAGACAAGGATGCCTACTGCAGCTAGCCAACTGATAGTTCCAACCAGAGCAATTAGGCAGGAAAAAAATTTAAAGTACAAAGAAAACAGTAAAACTATCTCCATTTGTGGATCACACGATCTTATATAGAGAAAATTCTAAAGACTAAAAAATATAGAGGTAATATGTGAATTCAGTGAAGTTACAGGATATGAAATCAACATTCAAAAGTAGGTTTTATTTCTATGCACTAGTAGTGAACAATCCAAAAAGAAATTAAGAACACTATTTAAAATAGCATCAAAAATAATAATTAAGAATAAATTTAAGCAAGGAAGAAATAAACAGGACTTGTACAATGAAAATCACAAAACATTGTTGAAATAAATTTTTAAAGATCTAAATCAATGGAAAAGATATCCTGTGTCCTTAGATTGAAAGACTTAATATTGTTAACATTACAATACTTTCCAAAGCAATCTAAAGATTCAGTACAACCCTTACAGGAAAATCCAAAGGCTGCTTTTTTCAGAAATAGAAACACAGATCATAAAATTCGTGGGTAATTGCAAGGTATGCCAAATATTCAAAATAATCCTGATAAACAAATTTGCAAGACTCATATTTCCTACTATCAAAGTTTATTACAAAACTATAATAATCAAAACACCGAGGTACTGGTATAAATATAAAAATATAGGCCAATGAAATACATTTACGTTCCAGAAATAAATCTAGCCATCTATGATCAATTGATTTTAAAAAGAGTGCCAAACCGTTCAATAGGGAACATAGAGCCTCTTCAGAAAATGATGCTGGAAACTGGAAATGCACATGTAAAAGAATGACGTCAGAGCCTTATCTCATACCACATACAAAAATTAAGTCAAAATGGTTTAAACACCTAAATATGAGGGGGTTAAAACTCTTGAACATTTAAAATAAAACATGGGGGAATTCTATACTGTTGGTGGGACTGCAAACTAGTACAACCTCTATGGAAAACAGTATGGAAATACCTCGAAGAAGTAAAAGTAGACCTGCCATTGGATCCAGCATTCCCACTATTAGGTATCTACCCAAAGGAAGTCATTTTACCAAAAAGACACCTGTATTCGAATGTTTATTGTAGTACAATTCACTATTGCGAAGATGTGGAATAAACCCAAGTGTCCATCAAATCATGAGTGGATTAACAAATATGTTATATTATACTGTGGAATACTACTCAGCTATGAGGAAGGATTAATTGAGGCCTTTTGCAATGATTTACAATGAGAGGATGGAACAATTGTGAATACATTGCACCTGACACTGGAGCAATCATCAATATAAAACAAATATTATTAGGCCTAAAGGGAAAAATGGACTACATTACAATAATGATAGAGGACTGCAGCACTCAATTTTCAACAATGAACATATCATCTATATAAATCAAAAAAGAAACATTGGATTTCAACTGTACCATAGACCAAATGGACCTACCATAAATTTACAGGATATTCTATCCAATATCTGTAGTGTGCACATTCTTCTCAACTGAACATAGAAAATTCTTAAGGATACATTACATGTTAGGACAAAAACAAGTATTAACAAATTTAAGAAGATAGAAATAATATGGAGAATTTTTTCTGACCAAAATTTTATAAAACTAGAAATCAACAACATGGAAAACTTTGACAGTATTGTTGCTGAATATACC
>NW_012155507.1:7055773-7057241 GCF_000956105.1 Propithecus coquereli | reverse complement strand
TATTCTTTAGGTTTTCTATTTACTCTGTTGATTATTTCCTTTGCTGTTCAGAAACTTTATAGTTTAATTAAGTCCCATTTATTTATTTTTATTGCTGCTGTATTTGCTTTTGGGGTCTTATTCATAAATTCTTTGCCTAGACTGAGGTCTAAAAGTGTTTTTCCTGTGTTTTCTTCTAGAATTTTTGTGGTTTTAGGTCTTACATTGAAGTCTTTAATCCATCTTGAGTTAATTGTTGTATATGGTGAGAGATAGGGATCTAGTTTCAATTCTTTTGGATGTGGTGATTCAGTTTTATCAGCACCATTTATTGAATAGGGTTTTCTTTTCCCAGTATATGTTTTTGTCTGCTTTGTCAAAAATTAGTTGGTCATGGCTATATGGTTTTATTTTTAGGTTCTCTATTCTGTTCCCTTTGTCCATGTGTCTACCTTTATACCAGTACCATGCTGTTTTTGTTACTGTAGCCTTGCAGTATAATTTGAAATCAGGTAATATGATGCCTCCAGATTTATTCTGTTTGCTTAGGATTGGTTTGGTTATTCAGGCTCTTTTATGGTCCATATGAAATTTAGGATTTTTTTTTCTAGATCTATGAGAAACAATGTTGGAATTTTGATGGAAATTGCATTTAATCTGTGAATCATGTTGAACCTATAAATCACTTTGGGTGGTATGGACATTTTAACAATGTTTATTCTTCCAATACATGAGAAAGGGATGGTTTTCCATTTGTGTCATGTATGATTTCATTTATCATTTTTTTGTAGTTCTTCTGTAGAGATGTTTCACTTCTTTGGTTAAGTATATTAGACATGTGGATGCCTTCCCTAATTATCTCTGGTCCTGCTGAGCAGCTCATCCCACTTCTATCTTCTTCACTTCACTCCCACTTCCTCTGTGGATTCCCAGAGCTCTCATTCAGATAATCATTCCAAAGGTGGATATCTATTTGCCACCTTTGATCCTCTCTGCAAGAGCAGCATTGTGCAGGCTGCTTCTAGTCTGCCATCTTTTTTTTTTGAAAAAAATATACAAAATCAAAAAACTTTTAGCTAGAATAACTAAAAAGAGAGAAGAGTCAAATAAATAAAATCATAAATGAAAAAAAGAGACATTACAGGTGATACCACAGAAATAAAAAGGATTATAAGAGAGTATTGTGAATAACTATATGCTAACAAATTTGATAACCTAGAAGAAATGGATGCATTCCTAGACCCATGTAAACTAATAAGATTAAATTATAATGAAATAGAAAATCTTAACAAACCAATAACTAGTGAAGAAATTGAATCAGTTATAAAAAGGCTTCCATTAAACAAAAGTCCAGGACCTGAAGCCTTCATTGCTGTATGCTGGAAAATATTTAAAGAAAAACTAGTATCAATTCTTTTCAAACTATTCCAGATAATTGGAGAGAAGGAATACTTCCAAACTTATTTTACAAGGCCAGCATTAGCCTGAT
>NW_012155507.1:7051795-7055056 GCF_000956105.1 Propithecus coquereli | reverse complement strand
GAGAAAAACAAAGAGAATAAATGAAATCAAAGGTCGGTTCTTTCAAAAGATCAAGTATAGTCATAACCATTTATCTACACTGACTAACCTTTAGCCAGTCTGACTAAGAAAAATGAGAGATTTTGCTAAACTCGAAAATAATAGTAGGGTCATTACTACTGAACTAATAAACAAGTTTCAGGATACAATATCAACACACAAAATCAGTAGTGTTTCTATACACTGATGGTGAACCACCTGAAAAAGAAATTGAGAAAACAATTCCATTTATAATAACAACAAAAAATAAGATGACTAGGAACAAACTTTAAAAGAAAAGTGAAAGATATTTACACTTAAAATTATACAACATTGATGAAATAAATTAATGAGAATACAAATAAATAGAGAGATATCCTGTATTCATGGATTAAAAGAATTGATGGTATTAAAATGACCATACTACCCAAAGCACTCTACAGATTTAATGCAATCTTCACCAAAACACCAAAGATATTCTTCACAGAAATAGAAAAAAATCTTAAAATTCATATGGAGTCACAGAAGACCCTGAATAGCCAAAGCAATTCTGACCAAAAAGAACAAATCTGGAGCCATCACACTACCTGACTTCAAAACATCCTACAAAGCTATAGTAACCAAAACAGCACAGGATTGGCATGTTGATCATTACACACTGTGTGCTTATATCAAAATATCACATGTACTCCATAAATATGTATAATTATTTTATATCAATTTAAAAAAGACATATAGACCAATGGAACAGAATAGAGAGTCCAGAAATAAATTCACACACCTACAGCCACCTAATTTTCAACAAAGGTGCCAAAAACACACATTAGGGAAAACAGTCTCTTCAATAAGTGGTGTGGGAAAATTGGATATCCACATACAGAAGAATAAGACTGGACTCCTACCTCTCACCATATACAAAAATCAACTCAAAATAGATTAAAGACTTAAATGTAAAACCGAATACTGTGAAACTCATAGAAGAAAACATAGGGGAAATGATTCACGACATTGAGTGGGGAAAGAAATTTTTAAATAAGACCTCAAAAGCATAGGCAACAAAAGTAAAAACAGACAAATGGGATTACATCATACTAAAAAGCTTTTACACAGTGAAGGAAACTATTAACAGAGTAAAAAGACAGCATACAGAATGGGAAATAATATTTGCCAACTGTACATCTGACAAAGGATTGACATTCAAAATATATAGAAAACTTAAAAGCAAAAAAACCCAAATAACCTTATTTAAAAATGGTCTAAAGGCCTTAGTAGACACTTCTCAAAAGGAGACATACAAATGGCCAATAGGTATATGAAAAATGATCAACATCACTAATCATTGGGGACATGCAAATCAAAACCACAATAAGATATCACCTCACTCCAGGTAAAATAGCTATTACCAAAAAGACAAAAGAAAACAAGTGTTGGCAAGAATATAGAGAAAAGGGAACACTTGCATTCTGTTGGTGGGATTATAAACTAGTACAGCCATTATGGAGAACAGTGTGGAAGTTCCTCAAAAAATTAAATATAGAGCTATCATATGATCCAGCAATTCCGCTACTTGGTATATATCTAAAGGAATTGAAATCAATATGTTGAAGAAATATCTACATTCTCCTGTTTATTGCAGCACTATTTACAATATCCAAGCTATAGAATCAACGTAAGTGTGCAACAATTTATGAATGGATAAAGAAAATATAGTATATATACACAATGTAATACTATACAAACATTAAAAAATGAAATTCCATCATTTGTGACAGCATATATGAACCTGGAGGAAATGGTGTCAAAAGAAATAAGCCCCAGACACAGAAGCACAAATACTTCATAATATCAATTATGTATGCAATCTTTTAAAAAGTGATATCATATAAGCAGAAAGTATAACAGTGGTTACCAGAGACTGAGGAAGGGAGGGGTGAGGGGAAAATGAGGAGAGTTTAGTCAACACATACAAAGTTACAATTAGATCTGTGGAATAAATTCTGGTATTAAATTCCACAACAGAGTGACTATAGTTAACAGTAAAATATTATATATTATAAAATAGCTAGAAGTGAGGCTTTTGTATATTCCCACCATAAAGAAATAAATGCATGAAGTGATAGATACCCTAACTACCCTGGTTGGATCATTATATAACAAAGATATGTATGAAAACATCAAATTGTTCCGCATAAATATGTACAATTACAATGTGTCAATTACAGAATAAATAGATATTTTTTTTAAAAAGAACTACCATATGATCCAGTAATCCCACTTCTGGGAATATGTTCAAAGGAAATGAAATCAGTATGTCAAAGAGTTATCTGTACTCCCATATTCATTGCAGCATTATTCACAATAGCCAAGACATGGAAACAAGCGAAGTGTCCACTGATGGTTAATCAATAAAGAAAACGTGATACACACACAGACACTCACACTCACTCACACACACACACACTGAAATATTATTCAACCTTTAAAACAAAGGAAATCCTATCATTTTCAATACCATAAATTAATCTGGAGGGCATTATTTTAAGAATAGACCAGCCAAAGAAATATAAATATCACATGATCTTACTCATATGTGGAATCTAAAATTGTCAAACTCACAGAATTAGAGAGTAGAGTGGTAGTTCCAGGGGCTCAGGGGTGGAAGGGTTAGGAGATATTGGTCAAAGGATACAAAATCTCAGTGAAGGTGAATAACTTTAAGAGATCTATTGTACATCACGGTGACTCTAGTTATTAACAATGTATTGTATACTTGAAAATTGCCAAGAGAGATTTTAAGTGTTCTCACCAAAAAAATCTTGTATGTGAGATAATGTATATATTAATTAGGTTTATTTAGCCATTCCATAATGTATATGTGCATCAAAACATCATGTTTTATACCATGAATATATATACAACTTTTATTTGTCAATTAAAAAAACAAATTTTTTAAAATGCACAAAATAAAAAAAACTTGGTTTATGGGTATTAATTTTCAAGGATGTAATCCTTTTTAATTATCAGAAAGATATATATTGCGTACACAAACATTCATAAGCAAGTTCAAACACAAAGAAGGCAGAAATTGCAATATTTTAGCAAAGTTTAATTTTAATGACACTTTTCAGTGATATACAGAATATATTTGAAGTCATTTTATCAAAAAGATACCTGCACTCGAATGTTTATTGTAGCACAATTCACAATTTCAAAGATGTGGAATCAACCCAAGTGTCCATCAAT
>NW_012155507.1:7051373-7051745 GCF_000956105.1 Propithecus coquereli | reverse complement strand
TTTATAAAACTAGAAATCAACAACATGGAAAACTTTGACAGTATTGTTGCTGAATATACCGAAATAAAAAAAAGAAAAACTTTGAAAACATTACAAATAAATGAAAATTAAACAAAATGCTTCTAAACAACCAATAGGTCTATGAAGAAATTAAAAGGGAAAACTGAAAATTTCCATGAGATAAATGAGAATATAAACACATTTTAGTGAAACTTATAGGATGTCACAAAAGCAGTTCTAAGAGGAAAGTTTATAGCAATAAACACTTACATCAAAAAGAAAGATTTCTTTTAAAAAAAGGTATCTAATTATACATTTCACAGGACTATAAAAACAAAAATGAACTAAACCCAAACATTGGTAGAAGGGAAG
>NW_012155507.1:7046600-7047202 GCF_000956105.1 Propithecus coquereli | reverse complement strand
TTTTGAACCAGCAAGGAAAACATAAAGATATTCACTATATTTTCTTAACACATTTTTGTATTCTTGGTATTAATTCCTCTTTAAATGTTTGATAGACTTCATCAGTGAAACCATCTGGGCCTAAATTTTTCATTGTGGGAACTTTTTGATAGTAAATTCAAATAATTTTATTGATGTAGGACTATTCAGATTTTATATTTCCTTGTGTGTTATTCTTCATAAGTTGCACTTTTGTAGAATTTATTATTTATCAAAATCGCTAAATTTTCTGGAATAAAATGATTCACAATATTTTCTTATCATTTTAATGTATGTAACATCTGCAGTGATAAACTCTCTTACATTCTTGGAATTAGTAATTTTTTCTCTCTTATTTTTTTTTCTTAGTCATCTTACCTAGGGACCTATCAATTTGGTAGATGTTTTCCAAGAACCAACATTTGGCTTTGTTAATTTTTTAATGTTGTTTGTTTTCAAATTTATTGATTGCTGTTCTTATATTTATTATCATTTTCCTTCCACTTTATCTTCTTTTCATAGCTACATAAGGTAGACTCTTAGGTCATTTTTAGATTTTAGATCTACATTTTTATTTTATAAGC
>NW_012155507.1:7043473-7046550 GCF_000956105.1 Propithecus coquereli | reverse complement strand
TATAATCTGTAAGCCTAAACTTAACTGGAAAAATTTCCCTATAAGAAGCAAATTTTTATATTATACAAAATATTTAGCTTCTCATGGATGAAAATCCACCTATACAAATTTACACCTTTTCCAGAGAGAAGCAGTTGAAATATTTTAGCCTTTTATTCCAAGCCTTTACTATGAAAATTATTATACAACAAAGTTGAAGGAATTATATAAGAAACATGAAGATAACCACCACTTATTAATAAATTCTACCACTAACACTTTACTGTACTTGATTTATAGCATATCTATGTATCCATTTATTCATTCTTCATCCATCATTCCATCTTATTTTTGGTGAATTCCAATGTAAATTTCACACATCAGTACAGTTTTCCTGCCATAATGCATATCATTAATAATTTAATATTTGTTTATAGTAATTTCTCTTTTGATATAAAGTGTACATAAAAAGAAAGGCATAAATTTAAAGGGTACAATCGCTGAGTTTTGGTAAGTACATTTATCCGTGTAACCAAAATATTTTTCAATGTATAGAACATTAACATCATTGTAGAAAGTTTTTTATGCTCTTCCCAGTTTATCTCTATTCCTACCACCCCAAGAGGAAACCAACACAAACTGTAGTTTTGCCTATTCTAGAGCATCATATCAATGGCATCATATAGTATGTACTATTAATATCACCTTTTTTCTTTACTCAGCATGTTTTTAAGGTTAATGCCTGTGTATAACAGTTATTCATTCCATTTTACTGCTGTGTTAGCATTTCTTTGCTTACTTCAACCTGGGCTCTCAGTGATAGGTGCAGTTCCTTTGTATGGATAGCATAGTTTGTTAATCCATTTTTATTTTGATGCACATATAGGTGGATTTCAGGTTTTGGCTATTATGAATAAAACCACTATGAACATTTCTAGACAAGCCTTTTTGTGAACATATGTTTTTATTTCTCTTACAAAATACCTATGAGTGGAATTGTTCTGTCGTAAGGTAAGTGTATATTCACTTTATAACACCAATGTCATTATGTCATTTCATATTTCCACCCAGAATATGTGAGCGTTCTGGTTGTTTTACAACCACACCAACATTTAGTGCTTTTAGTTATTTTATTTTTAGACAGTCTTGTTTATTTGTCCGTAGTGTCATTTCATTGTGACTTTAAATTGAATTTACCTAAGGAAAAATTACGTTGAAGATTTTTCACTTGCTTATTGGTCAATTGCATGTCTTTTTTTGAGAAGTACAGTTCAAATATTTTGCCCATTTTAATTAAGTTTCTGTCTTTATATCATTGAGATACAGGAATTCTACATATATCCTGCATTACATTTTCCTTTTACAAATATATGTCTTGAGAATATTTTTCTCAGTATGTGATTTATCTATTCATTTTTAATTGTCTCTTTTGATGAGAAGTTTTTTTTTAATTCCATGGGGTATAATTTACCATTTTTTTCCTTATGGTTTTTGCTTTCCTGTGATTTGTCTAAATATTCTTTTCCTACATTCAAGTCACAATAATTCCCTGTTTTTAGTTAAAATCTTTATGTTTTTATTTTATTTGTCCATAATTAATCTTGAATTAATTAGAGCATATGGTGTGATATAAGGATTTATGCTCATTTTTCTGCATAAATATCCATTTATTTCAGCTGTATTTGTTGAAAAACTTTCCTTTCCCTATGAGATTGTTTTAGCACTTTTTAGAAAAAATCAAATGACCATGGAAGTGTTGGTGTATATCTGGGCTCTCCATAATCTATTTATCAAACTTCATTCAAATAAAACACTGTCTTGATTACTGTAGATTTATAATCAACCTTGAAACCAGGAAGTCTTATTCCTGCAACTTTGTTCTTTTTTAAGATTGATCATATAATCTATATCCTTGGTTTTTCCATATAAATTTAGCATAATTTTGTAATTTTTGAAAAAAAAAAGGCTGGGATTTTGATTAGGATTGCATTGGATCTATTGATCCTTTGGGGTAAAACTGACCTCCTAATAAAAATGATTCTTACAATCCATGAACAAAGTATATCTCGCCATTTATATTTAGATTTTCTTTACTTTTTCTAATAAATTCTTTTTTATTTTAGTTTTAGTGCAGAGGTCTTGCTAAATTTATTTGTTAGTTTTAATAGTTGTTTTGTAGAATCTTCACATATTTCTACACTAAAAAAATGTCATCTCAGAATAAAGATAGATTTACTTTTCTGATTTCTATGCCTTTAATTTTTTGTTGTCTTATTGCAATGGCTGGAACAGCTACTACAATGTTGAACAGAAGTGATAAGAATGGGCAGCCTTGCTCTAAATCTTAATGAAAACAATTAAATATTTTACCATTAAGTATGATTATAGATGGTTTTTTTGTGGATATTCAAACCCCAGTTTGATAAGAGTTTCTTTTTTATCATGCATGGATATTGAATACTGTCAACAATTTTTTGCTTCCATTAAAATTACCTGGTTCCTTTCTTTTATTCTGTTTATATGGTGAAATGTGTTGATAAATGTTTGAATGTTAAACAAGTTGCTATGGTCTGAATTTGTCCCCCAAAATTCATGTGTTGAAACTTAAAGGCAATGTGATAGTATCAAGAGATAGCATTTAATCACCTTTATGATGTGATTAAATCATCAGGGCACAGCCCTCACGGATGGGATTACAGTCATCATAAAAGTGTTTGAGGGAATTAGTTTACTCTCTTTGGTTCTTTCACCATGTGAGGACATGATGTTCAAGGCACCAGCTTGGAAGCAGAGACTGGACTCTCACCAGACATTGAACCTGCCAGCACCTTGATGTTGGACTTCCCAGTCTCCATAACTGCAAGCAATAAATTTATGTTCTTTTTAAATTACCCAGTCTCAGATATTGTGTTATAGCTGCAGGAATAGACTGAGATTTGCATTTTTGGAATAAAGTCTACTTTGTCAGGCTGTATTATCCTTTTTTATATATTCCTTAAATTAATTTCCTAATATTCCATTGAGGAATTTTTTAACATATATGTTTATGGGGAGATATTGGTCTGTATTTTTTTATATATCACTCTCAGATTTGGGTG
>NW_012155507.1:7041299-7043353 GCF_000956105.1 Propithecus coquereli | reverse complement strand
TGGAAAAATAAATATGTGAGCATATCCAGGATGAAAAAAAGGAGTGATGAGGTAAGACTAACTCTAATATATATCAGTTTGGTAATATTCCAAGAATAGATCAGACAATGAAACAGAATAGAGAAACCAGAAACAGGTCCCTGAGATTCAGTATATTTTAAATAAGTAGGAAAAGATGGATTATTCAGTAAGTTTTCTTGGGACAACTGGCTAGCTATTTGGAAAAAAGTTAATAAACCTAAATTTCTATTCCAAACTTTATACTGAGATAATTTCCAGTTTGGTAAAAATAATAAGTCCTAAAATAAAATATGATTACACATGATTCTAAAAAATGTCTTTAAAAAAATCTCAGATGGAGAAAGGCCTTTTAAAACAAGACATGGAAACCATAAATTTATATAAGAAAAGATTGATAGTTTTTTATATAACAAAATTTCAAAAATACCATAAAGTCAGAAGACAGAAAATAAACTAAATATAAATACTTGCAGTATATTGACAGATAAATGATTAATTCCCTTAAGATAGAAAGAGGTCATACAAATGAACAAGAAAAATACGAACTAGTCAATAGAAAAATGGGCAAAGTATATCAATGAAAGTATGCAATAAAAGAAGTAGAAAGGAACAGCCAATAAGTGCATTGAGAGATGTTTATCCTTACAATTCGAGAAATTCATGTTTTAACAATGGAAAAAACTTAAAGTCTGACAGCATTCAGTTTCTCAGTGTTTAAGAGGGGACCCAATAAACATCACTTCCATAATTTCTGTACAAATGGAAAAATAAGAGAAAGGGGTAAAGCAGAATTAAACTGAGTTACCTAACTTAACTGTGCTAGTAGTCCAAGAGAGGACTGTCCACTGACCCCATTAGCAGATCATGTGTGCTTGTTCATAGCCTTACCTCAAAGAAAAGAGAAAATGAACTAAGCCAAGTATGGCCAGTTAATTCTTCCCAAATTTACCAAACACATAAGTCATTCTAAGTCCATGAGGAGGTGGAAAACAGGCATATCTATAATATTAGTTAATGTCCTTCCACATGGATGAAAGTATCTGGGCTGGAAAAAACATGTTTTCTTTCAATGGTCTCTTGACATCTATCATCTTAACCCTCTAACCTGAGCCATTAAATGTATAGTCAACCAGTGGTTTGGCTATACAGCTTGGTGGAAGAGATTAGCTATCTTTCAGGATTGTGCTGCTCCTATCCTCATGAGGCTGACCCTCCTATACTAACCACTGATTCTTCTGATATCTTCCTGGGAACACAGTTGGCCAGTATAGATTTTGCCTGCACAAAGTTCTGAAATAAATCAGAAGCCAGACCAACTTTCATTCTCTGCTCTATTTCCTAGCTGAAGTTATGTCCAGCCACAGTGTTCAACGTATCTTTTCAGCGGTTAAGCAATGAGAATAAATGACATCATTAAAATATTCCAACAATAAAATACCAACCATAAGATAACCCAGATTTCAATATGCCACACCATTATCAAATTCCCAGGGAGAAATAAAAGTCCAAAAATTAATTCTCCTAGAAAGTTAGTATCCAAATATATTAAAGTTCAGGGGATCCTAAATCAAATTATTTTGCTCTTGCTAGTTAAAAGTCTAAGTAAATTAAAATTGTCTCCAATTTCTTATCCCCTAAATCTCAGGCAAATTGCTGATCAATACCTGCATAGAATCAGCATTCCTTTGGCAACTTCAACCTGGTCTCTCCATGGAATGAATATAGTTCCTTCAGTTCCTCAGTTCCTTCATTGCCAGGTCTTTCATGAGCCTTGGTTTTTAAATACTTCAAATAGTTCACAGAACACACAATTGTCAGAATGCCAGCCACAAACACTCAAAATTTAATTTTTTTAAGGCCCACCCTATAGCAGTTAAGCCAGGCAAAATTATGTTCCCAGAATATAGTACTTAACTGTGTCAAACAACATAGCAAAGACTCACTGATATCTGAAGAAAGATAGGTAGAAAAAGGCATGCTTAATTTTAACTTCGTTGAAGTAAAGTATTAATTGGTGTCCAATTGTCCTTAAT
>NW_012155507.1:7026123-7027659 GCF_000956105.1 Propithecus coquereli | reverse complement strand
AAGCTAATGGTTTTTCAAATTCAGGGCCAGAAGACTCTGTCTCAAAAAAAAAAAAAAAAAAAAACAGAACAAAAACCTCCAGCTCTTCTGAAATTGACTAAAATGTTTTCCACATTCAGGCTTGTTTAAATCTAAATGTACTTTATTATTTTAACTAGTAAGCAAATTCAGTGAAAGCAACTGCCTCTAAGAACAGCACATTATACTTTTTTACAGGTTTTGTTTCACATGAAAGTGTGCTGTTGTGGGTTTATGGACACACACATCCATAGGAACACACACACACACACGCACATGAAGCCCTGCTGTGTCCAAGAGAAGCAAAATACATGAAATTCTGAGAATTCAAAAGTCTATAGAGCTAATTATAGCTAGCAATTTTTTTTCACGTCTAAATAAACTCAAAGGACCATGAATATTTGGAATTTTTTTTTACGTGTACTGTCAGGCATTCCATGGTCTGGCTCTTCCAGGTCATCAGTGTTGAAAGAGACCCTGATTAATGTGAAGAGTCCAAAATGTGTGGCATAGTCTTCCTGAAAAGGCTACAGTGGGCTTTGCCTTCTGAAAAGTATATACTCAGGGACTTCATCAGTAGAAGATTCACCAGTATCTGAGCTGCCACCATAAACAATTTGTCATAGTTTACAGATTATTTACTTAGGTTAGACTAAGTGGCTTAAAAGAGCTTATGACTCACTGCATCTTCAAGCTGTAGGACTTGTTCCCTACCCTCAGAGCAAGAGGATTGCATATTCCTCACTTCTAGGTTGTGAAGTGCCCAAACTGCAGACAGTGGGCCTGCTGCCAGGACTCAATCTCCATCACCAGAAAAAGTGAACTCTTTTTCTAATTGCCTCAAAAAAAATTTTCTGTAAGGTAGAGATAGTAAATATTTTAGGTTTCATGGGTTGTAAGGACTCTTTCACAACTATTCAACTCTACTGTTGTGGCTTTAGCAGCTATAGGCAACATGTAAATGAATGAATGTGGATGTGTTCCAGTAAAAATTTATTTACAACATTAATAGGCTAGCCAGGCCAGATATAGTTCACAGGCTGTGGTCTGAAGATCCCTTATCCATTCTGTACAGAGTTAAGAATCTAGACATAATGTGAACCCTAAATATTTTTAATTCATTACAACATGATTCATTCTCTCTTTCTGTCTCTCTCTCTCTCTCTCTCTCTCCCCCTCCCTCGCCCTCTCTCCTTTTCTCTCTCTCTCTGTGTTTCATCAAGTATATTTCAGCAGGATTGTCATTAAACCAGGTTAGCAGCCATCTCATACTAACAATAGCTGAGTACCTCACAAACAGAAGCTCTATCCTCTTTAAATGATTCAGAGAGCCTAGCTCTGATTCCTAGTGATGCTATGTATGGACGAAGTAAGGAGCAGTCATGAAGGCTGAATTAGGGGCAAGAAGGCTTGGTTTCTGGAGGGATATGTATGTCCTACTGATCTGCTCTAGGCTGAGGGTCTTTCATTTCATTTGTGTCAGAATGAGAGTCATTTGACATTGTAGTAATATAGCCA
>NW_012155507.1:7023897-7026073 GCF_000956105.1 Propithecus coquereli | reverse complement strand
TTTTAAATGTATTGAGATTTATTTTATGACCCAGCACAGCATCTATCTTGGTAAATTTGCAATATCCACTTAAAAAAAACTACATTATGCAGTTTTGAGGAATAGCGTTCCATAAATATTAATTAAGCCATGTTAATAGTGTTGTTCAGATCATCTATATTTTTATTGATTTTTATCTTGTCCTACCATTTTCTGAGAAATAGATGTTAGAATCTCCAACTGTGATTATGAGATTGTCCACATTTCCCTTTAACTTGGTCAAGTTTGTTCTGTTCTCAGATATATACATATTAATGATTTTTATATCTTCCTGGTGAATTGACTTTTCTATTAATTATTATGAAGTGTCTCATGTTATGTCTCTTCATCTCTTTGTCTTCTTAGAGCTAGTCTCTTTCCCTCTATAGTGTTCATTTTTTTAATCTGTCAAATGTAAAAGATAGACTGAATAATGTCTCATTGACTTTCCAGCTCGAATTTATAGTGACTCCTCTCACTTTGTACATCTCTCATCTATGACTCTTTGCTCAAATATAACAAAAAATGCAAAAGTATCCATGAACAAATGTCTCAGAATAATTACTTTTAATCTTCAATTTTAAAAGAATTTTGGTTTTTAGGTGCAAAAGACTAATTTTAAAGGCTCTTAGATTTTGATCATATGAAGCCAAATCTATGAATAAAAATAAAATCTGTGATTTAAATATTTTTGCCTGCATTAGTGATATCACATAGATATGACCATCATTTTTAGAAATGTGACTCATACTCAGGAGTCTTGTAATATTAATAAAATACGTTTGTAATAAACATTGTAATAAATTCATTTCTGGGTACAACCAAAATATAAGAAACCTCTTTTAGGACATTCTAACATTAACATAATGATACTTGGTACTAAAGCCCTGCTAGGAACGAGAGTGCCTTCTGAATCCTCAAAGAAATGTGAAATGTTATTTAGTCTACATTTAGCGTTCCTCATATTCTCCAAAAGTTTTTCATCTTTAAACCCAATGAGTTATATATAACAGAATTTAAAAACTGTGCTTTACAGATCCTTAGTGATTCCTCATAGATGTCTCATTCATTTATTTATTCATTCAAAACTATTTTTGGATGTTTACTATGCACCAAACACTATTCTAAATGCATTGTGGAAGTGAACAAGAGAATGAGACAAGAAACTTGGATCATGAGAAGAAAAGTTTGGCTCACTGCCACTGCTTAAACCAGATCAAGTCTGCTTTCACTGATTTGTATTTTGGACTTCTGCAGAAGATTTTCATAATCAAAAAACATGAAATCACTGCTATGGATAATAATAAAGTAATAAAATACCAAAATATCCACTCCTTCATTATGTTAATTCTTTAAAAGTTCAATAGATTTCCATATATTTTCAGTCTCTGATAAAGTTACATTGCTTTGGATGCTTCATGTACATATTACATTGTAAAATTCTCAGTGTCTTCCGAATGTTGGAATTGCTATGGTTACCAAATTGCAGAATGATTTAAAGCAGGAGTAGTGCATTCTGTCTTTGGTACTCAGGAAAGGTCACAGACCTGTGAATTATCCTGTCCATTATCACAAACCTCACACTTCATTCTAAATATTATAAATGGTGGAAATGATAATAGCTCCAAATAACCTGTGAAGTTGGTTAATTCCAATTAAATTTTCAGTCAATATTTTGGTTTCCTGTGAGGTTCTGCTTTTATATCTGAGTTCATGGCTGACTGCCCTGACTGGGTATTGGCATTATTGTTATGATTATGATTATAATTATTATCACCATTAAAGCACGTCCTTTTATGGTAAGTTGACTAATGGTGCTTAAGTTGTGCTTAATTATAAAGATTGTCTATCTTGGCTTTCTAAATTCCTATCCCTTCATTTATACATTTGTGATGTCTTTGATAGAGAAGAATGATTGAATTTCATTTTGGCTAAAAAGATAAGATTTGAATAGACAAGGAGAAAAAATTTTGAACCAGCAAGGAAAACATAAAGATATTCAAAAATGCATAAATACTCTCAACTTTTTTCTTAGCTGTTAGTTAGAGCTGATATGAAGAGTTTACTCTGCCTCCAGATTACATCAACTAATTGTATTTAAACCACTCAAAAAACCAAAAACCAAAAAACTAACCCTCCAAAAAACCCAGAACAGGCC
>NW_012155507.1:7015863-7016892 GCF_000956105.1 Propithecus coquereli | reverse complement strand
AATGATTATTCTCAAAATTTCCTTGGGATAGTGAGAGAGGAAGTTTGCTAGGTTGTTTCTTTTAGATTTTAGTTGCTTCTTAAACACAAAATAAATAAATATGGCGTCTTGGGAATAAAGATGTTTTATAAATAAATTGAGTATGCATTCTGGATGACAGATGCTGAGTTCAGAAACCTTTTGTCACTTTTTATTGGGAGCACCATCTTGCAATGCATGATAGGCTAATATGTCCTCATATGATTAGAGGAATCACTGCCAGCTATTGATGTGAACAGACAGCAACTGCTAATCCCAAAGCCCAGTTGTTTAGATCATGAAATGAAAACCCCTTAATTAAACCCCATAGCCAATTTATAATCACCCATGCATAGGGCATTCCTAAAGATTTTTGCTCTAAGCATACAGTAAGTCCTTGGCATCTGGCCTTCTGTGATTACTCAGCTTAGGAACTCTACCACCATGAGTAAAATGAGTATGTATACCCTGTTATTTTTGGCAGACTAGGGGAAACAGATAGAGAAAGTGAGTCTTACTTTTTTTTTTCTACAACTGTTAATCATGAGCAGGTCTCAATACCATATAAGTTGGCATGTTATGTTTCACTGGGAAACTTAGTGAATTCAGTTTCCTTCTTCTCTATAAGTACTCAAGGATTCAAATATTTTTGTTTGTTTCCTTGCTTCTTTGTTTGAATGACTCAGGCTAAGAGACAGAAAAAAATAATAGTAGTAAAAGCTGAGAAGATGAGGTTGACATTTGTGCTGAGGTTGGGACATTATACCTGAATGAAAGTGACCTTAAACATTTCCTGGTCTGTAAAGTATAGGGCCTCCAACTTAAGTACCAAGTAGGATTGTCTTGTAGCTGCCTTAAAAACAGTCAAGCAAGATCCTGGGGTAGTCTGAGTTAAGTGGCAAAGATTGCCTTGATTGATTAAAGTGCTTATCATGGCCTTAGGAGGGGAATGGTATAGTCTAATGATTCCAAATCTATGATCTTCTAGTTATTGCAAATACTCCATATGGG
>NW_012155507.1:7013557-7015813 GCF_000956105.1 Propithecus coquereli | reverse complement strand
CCCGGCCAGGCCAGCTACCTTTGAGTATGATATGTTGACTACTGCAAGGTCTATTGCAGGCTATTACCCTACTCTGCTCACTTCTTAGCACCAGCTGCAAAAAACTTGTCTGGACATATACTCTCCTTAATCGTGAATCTTAAAAATTTCCTCCTCCCACAGTTTAATTAAAATATACTTTTATAAGAACTTTGACTCAATATAACTTAGCAGAAGGCAGAGCTCTAAGGAAAAAAGACAGGAAAAACTTGATAGGGAAGGAAACTCCATAGCATAAAGTGACGCCTAGGATGGCCTGGTAAAATTGTGGGGAGCTTCAGGCAGTCAAATCTCATAACGAGGGCTCTAAGTGCCTGAAGGAATAAAATAAGTCGATAGATAATTCTCCTTGACTAAATTGCCTGGGGTAGGTTCTGTGGTGATGCTTTAAATATGAGAAATAAGGAAAGAGAGATGGGATGTATAACTTCAGTTTGAAAAGTGACAGTCAGGATTGGCTAATTTATAGCCAGTGTAACTAGAATATCTGCTGAATGGTAGAAGGATGGTTGCAAACCTTCCTGTGAAAAAGTTCTACTACATACCCAGCCCTTTGTCAAGTACTCAGGACAAACAGGTAAAAAGGGCATACTGTCTCTCCATAAGCATCCTGCTATCTGATTCCTGTTTTTTCTTTCAACAGACTATTAAAACACAGTGTGATAAGGGCTACAGTATGAATAAGTACAGTGTCTGCTACATTAGCGCGTAAGAGGGGCATGTACTCTCATTTATGGCCATGGAATGCTTCCTGGAATAAGTTACCATTAATATAAGACTTGAAAAAAATATATTTCGGATTGAGAGAATAGCAAGTTGACAAGATCTAAAGTTGAGAGAAGCATAGTGCATTGACAGAATTGAAAAAAATTCAGTTTGGCTTGAGAAAGAGACAGCAGTGACTGCAGAGAGCAGTGAGGCATAGGCATGCTGAAGCAGCAGTTTTAGCTGGGTAATCCAAGAATATTAGCAGTTGTGGAGTAAACATTAACCCTGACTGATTTGCAAGCAAAATTAAACTCCACTCTCATTTCAGAAACCTCAAGAAATCCTCTATGGAATGGACCACATAACCAAGTGGAAGCAATGAGTCAGTCTAATTTGGGCACAAATGTCAATGTGATTTCATTTTCATCCTTATGCTCATGAGGCCTGGGGACTTTCAGTTTACATAAGATTGATTTCTAGCCAGGGCAGCAGGACATTTGTGGGTCACATAAATATCCCTTACTACCCTTTGCCTATTTACGATTGGGGGTTAAAGTATAATTAACCACTGATGAAAAGGGGCACCAAGAGAGTGTTTGGTCACCAGTTGGGTAGGGATCCAGGGGTGAATCTATCAAGCCCTGCAGCAAGGACAGTCCAGCTAAAGACCTTTACACAGAATTTCTATAGATACATGACATTGTCAGGCCTCAGGGACTCCCAAATCACAAGGCTAATAGCTGATAGTAGCCTTTTCTTCTAGCTAATGCACATGCATGCATGTAATAAACACTTGTCATCCATAATTTCAGATGTTCCTCTTATTGTAGAATTTAGAGTCTCATTACAATTTTCAAAGAATAAAGTATACTTAGAACTAAAACTATATTGAATATCATTCATTGTTCATAATTCGGTGCCTCAAAATCATTACTATATATAATGTAAAAAGTAGTATTTCCTGGTTCTTTCAGCTACCTCCATTTTGTGTGTGTGTGGTTGCTCCAATGTGAGTCCTTCAGAACACTTGTTTTATTTGTTACCAGAATTCTGTGATCAAATTGATTTGGGAAACACCCTGTTAAACCATGGGTTTTGTCATTGTTGTTGTTATTGTGCTATTTGTATATTTCTTATTGTAGAACTTCTCGGAGGCTTCCATATGATAGTATCAATTCTGAATCTACAAAGAGGTCTATATTATACATCATACGTTCCCCATATGACTTTGAAAATTTTGTAAGAGCAGAGATTGTGTTTGTTGTTTGTTGATATATCTCCATATCCAACACATTACCTATTAGGCATTTTTTTTTATTTCAGCATATTATGGGGGTACAAATGTTTAGGTTACGTATGTTGCCCTTGCCCTTGCCCCCCCAAGTCCGAGTTTCAAATATGTCCATCCTTCAGGTGGTGAGCATTGCACTCTTTGTGTATGCATATACCCATCCCCTCCTCCCTCCTCCCCCCCCGCCCAACATCCAATAGATGTTATTCTTATATGTG
>NW_012155507.1:6986218-7001877 GCF_000956105.1 Propithecus coquereli | reverse complement strand
TCTCTACCATTTCCACAGTCCACTTTGTGTCTTTGATCACATAAATGCTTCTGTGCTAAGGAATGAAAGAAAAGTCTTCATGTGTTATTTCTCCCTAGATAATTTTCTCCCAGTAAAAACTTTTGTTGAGGGTGTGTCTGTCTCCTTATTTAATGGGTATTTTTTCATAGGGGTGATGAGTTTCACTGACCCCTCCAGAGTTCTGTGGTTCCATTTGTGAAATAAGTGACACAAATAAATGGTTCACACCATCAGGCTGAGCTAGCCAAATTTTCATCTTGAAGCTGAGATGTTAAAGTGGTTAACCAGTTCACTCTTGGTATTATGCCCTGGCGATTCCTTCACACATTCATTCCATGGTAATTAATCTCTGGTTTGTAATAACTTATTCGGATTTATCAAGACAACTTCTTAAAAATGTCTACTTGTTCACAGGATGCTTTGAGAAACCAGGCTGTTTCTAAGAAGACCTATGGCAATATCAAAATTCTTAGAATTTGTCCAGTTCCATGCTAGGTGGAAGTTGCTTCTAGAAGATATGAGGTGAGAAATCTGAGTGGATGGTGCTATGAGGGCATAGACACCTGTAATTCCCAGATCTGGTTTAAGCATAGTAGTATGGTTGAAAGAAGCAGTAGTAAGAGAACATGTACAGCAATGATTGTTCCACTATCACTTAATCATGATCCAAGAATGTTATCTAAGGTCTCCTTCAGATCTCAATACAACAGCAAGCACAGCAAAATATGTTTTGCCCTTATGGAATTTTTAAAATCAATTTCTTTCTGATAGTCTACTAGGTTGGAAAGTACTTTATTAAGCTATCACTTTAGGGCAGGTGTATGCCATGTGTACGTGTCTGTGTGTGTGTGTATGTATGTGTATATATATCATATATATGTATATATATTCAATGGAAAAAACATAATTTTGTCTTTAGAAAATCAGTTGCTTTCTGGTTGTAATCAATATTTTCCCCATCTGTATGAGTCTTTGTTTGGAGAGGATAGAGTGTTCATAATTGTTGCTCTAATAACTTGCCAAGTAAGCTTTCATAATTCAGTGGAAACATTAATAAATCATGCTATCAGAAGAATAATACTAATAGAATAAAGCCAAAACAGATGGTTAGATTCCAGTTAGTTTTTAGTTACTCAACAGTAACAGGAAAATATTTGACTGTAAAAACTCCAACTTCAATCTGGAAATAGGATGCACATGTTCTTGAATGTGCAAATAAGACAGGTCTCCAGAGTGATATGAACTCATTACACTTAAGTGCCTGATCACTCAATGTTTAGCTCTCTGCAGTCCCCTTTCTGTTCAGAGGGCTATCAGTACTTGTTTTTTCCATTGTTTTGGAGAATTAGTTTCCTAATGCTACATTAAATGAGCAATATAGATGTGCAGAGATACCAATAAGCAGCTGATCTCCAAATAAGTTCTATTCAGATTTGAAATGAAAATCTTGGCCCCCTCACCTTACTGTCACAAATATATTCACACCAACCCTTAATAAGTCCTTAATAAGTGTATTTTATGCATATTCTAGAACCCTCCCTCCTTTGGTTGCAATCAGCAGTCTATGATCACATTTTATGAAGTTGAGCAAGACAAGGTATAAAGCAAAAATATTAATTAGCTAAATTTATAAATATCATATAAAACCAATGTGAATATGCGTGCAACTTCTAAAACTCTTAATAGTGGAAGGAAGATAATGCATTGTATTATTTTAATAGCCTTGCTGCTAGTAGCTTATTAACTCGCACAGAGTCCAGAGGAAAGTACCAAAAACTGTTCTTTAGGTTTCATTTGTATCATTCAACTCATATTGAGTTTCTAGGTGAGCATCAGAGTGATTCCTCTAGTCTTTTATGAATAACCCTTAGCTCTTCAACGGCTTTGAGTCTCATAACCCATTTTTTCACTGTGACTCAGGAACAAAAATCAGGAATATCAGGCACTATGTAATACATGCGATAATCCCAAACAATAAATGTTGATCCTGTGTCCCACATAACTTTTGAATTTTCCACTGGATAGTCATGTAAGATAAAAGAAAAAAATGAATAATAATCTGAATCTAGAACTTAATTGTTTTGTTTACAAACACAAAACATTTTTCGTGTATTTAATACACACTGATTTTTTTTCTTGTGGAATAAAATTAACAAGTAAATCAAGGAAGGACTATACTTTGTTTTGCTTGGAATATGTGGAAACCTTATTCACCACTCTAAAAAATGATATCACCAAAGATAATGGCACTTGTAGTGTTTGAGTCAGTAAGTAGTACAAAGCACTGTATCAGTTAATATTTGTAGCTGTCACATTAATAGTAATGTCTCACATTAGTTATAAGCATCTGATAGCTTTTTTATAGCTTCTAGTGTATTTGTGCCCAAGTATCTGTATACTGAAGTACACGTTATTTCATTATAAATTATATTTTGTATTTATTGTTTTTATTACAGTTAAGATAATATATTTTTAACAATACGTGTGTTGGTAGGTTAGATTAGGAATTTAATTTCAGGATAGTAAAGGGGAGCATTATCACATAGTTACTTTAAGAGAGAGAGCATTCAGTCTTATAGGATTGAAAAACACTGGTATATTTCAAACTCCAGATCATACTACAAAATTCCAGAAAGGGAATTAAGTAGGAGCCTGAATGGGTGAAATTCCACTCTGTAACATGTGCACCTCTATTATCACAGCACTCATGTACTTAGCACCTCAAAGTTAATTCCCTTTAAATGAATAAGGTGATATACAAAAGAATAAAATTATAATAGAGCCTGGATTTGAATCTGTCAGTATAGCCTATTAAGTCAAACGCTTTCTTATACCCCATATATGTGACTATAAGTCTTTCAGGAATGTGCATTTTTCAATCCTCAAAATCCTCCAGTTAGAGAGAAATATTTTTCTTGTTTCCACATCTATCATTTAGTACAATTTATATGGCAAATAATAGAAGACTCAATTTACATCTGCTTAAATAATAAGGAATTTATTGCCAGAGGTGAGATGGCTCCAGAATTGGTTTCATCTAGTAAACCAAATGTGTCACCAAGCACTTGGTTTATTTCAGACAGTGCCCTCTGCTTATGAGGTATCCAATTAATTCTCTAAATGATCCCCTTACGATTGTAAGATCACTGCCATTATCAACTAGGGCTATATATTTTCTTCTCCATATATAGAGAGTATGAACATTTCTTCCTCAACTATTGAATAAATTTCCATGAGATTCTTCCTGAATGGATTAAATTAATTCAGGTGCCTTCCCCTGAATCAATTCCTGTAACTGAAATAAAGACATATATCTATTGGCTTAGGCCAATCAGGGCTCACTCATGCATTCCACCTAAAGTATATACCACCTAAAGTGTGCGGATGCTACACAATTGAGAGAGGAGTATAAAGGGGTTGGAGAGGTAGCATATGATGTCCAATAAAGTATATTTCCTCAAAATATGTCATCCTAGCCTTATAAAACTTGAATATCTGACAAGATGGACTGTCCTCATTTTTATGAGGTAGATTCTTCTATTTTTTACTTTTACCATTCATCATTCCCAAAAGAAATTTATATATGCCATATATAATTACAGAAAAAGAAAATATGTACAGTTCTTGGATGTACTCTTCTATTCTTTCATTCTTTTCCTCTTTTTATTTCAAGTCTAGAAGTTTGCATGACCTGTCTTCAAGCTCACTGATTTTTCCTCAGCTATGTCCAGTCTATTGATCAGTCCATCAAAGTCTTAATTTTTGTTATAGTGATTTTGATTTCTAGCATTTCTCTTTGATTATTTCTTATGATTTCCATCTCTCTGCTTACATTACCTATCTTTTCTTGCATGTTGTCTAATTTTTCCTTTAGTACCTTTAATATGTAAATGAAAATTATTTTAAAATTTATGTCTGTTGATATCAATATCTGTGTCACATCTGTGCCTATCTCCGATGCTTGTTTTATCTTTTTATACTGTGCTTTATTCTTGCCTCTAACATTCCTCGTATTTTTTAATTTTTTTTTTGATTTCAGCATATTACAGGGGTACAAATGTTTAGGTTATGTATATTTCCCTTACCCAACCCGAGTCAGAGCTTCAAGCATATCCATCCCCCAGACAGTGCGCACCACACCCATTAGGTGTGTATATACCCATCCCCTCCTCCCACCTCGCATCTGCCCAACACCCGATGAATGTTATTACTATATGTGTACTTAATTGTTGATTGGTTAATACCAATTTGATGGTGAGTACATGTGGTGCTTGTTTGTCCATTCTTGTGATACTTCACTTAGTAGAATGGGCTCCAGCTCTATCCAGGATAATACAAGAGGTGCTAGATCACCATTGATTTTTGTGGCTGAGTAGAACTCCATGGTATACATACACCACATTTTATTAATCCACTCATGTATTGATGGGCCTTGGGTTGTTTCCACATCTTTTCAATTGTGAATTGTGCTGCTATAAACATTCTAGTGCAGATGTAAGAAAAATCAGCAAGAAAAATATCAAACAACCCTATCAAAAAGTGGGCAAAGGACATGAACAGAAACTTTTCAAAAGAAGATAGACTAATGGCCAAGAAACACATGCAAAAATGCTCAACATCTCTAATCATCAGTGAAATGCAAATAAAAACCACAGTGAGATATCACTTATCTCCAGTGAGACTGGCCGTTATCAAAAAGTCCCAAAACAATAAATATTGGCATGGATTCAGAGAGATAGGAACACTCATACACTGCTGGTGGGACTGCAAACTAGTGCAACCTCTGTGGAAAGCAATATGGAGATACCTCAAAGAGATACAAGTAGAGCTACCATTTGATCCAGCAATCCCATTACTGGGCATCTACCCAAAGGAACAAAAGACATTCTATAGAATATAAATTTTAATCAGGTGTGTACCTTCTTCTACACAGCCACGTGTTTAATGGGAATATGAGTCTCCAGTTCTATGTGTTGATCTAATTAGTCTAAGCTCATCAAAGTAATCCTATTTCCGTTGCTAATGAATTGTTTAAGAATGGCCATGGAGATCTTTTGAGAATGATTTCCTCACTCCTAAAACGTAACAGAGGAAGAGATTGTCTTTTATTCCTCTGTACATTATCTTATCTGGATATGACTCCTGAACTGCTGAAACCATCTTACAGCCAGCCTGGAAATGTAGCTAATGTCAAGAACTGCATAGGAGAGAGATGGGAAGAGATTGAGTCCTTGATGATGTCAGTAAGACACTGATTGTATCTTGGTTGTAGTCGGCCCAATATCTAGACTTCCAGGTATATTAGATAATAAATTTTCCTTGTTATATGGACTACTTTAAATAAGGATTTTTCTATTATTAGAAGACAAAAACACCCTAGATAATGTACTATTTCACACAAGTATTAGATTTCAGCTTATCGAGTTCCCTGAAAAATCTTGTTGTATTTGTAATTGGCTGTACATCATATTGATTAACATAGGAGAAATTTATATCTTTAAATTGCGAATATTCTTACATCTTCTGTTTTGGCATGTAAGGAACTTGGAAGTCATCACTGTCATTCATACAAGAAAAAAGCTGAACAAACTAAATAGCAACAACTCTTGTCTATCAGAGAACTGAAGTCACAGGGCAAACTGATGCCACAAAGGAGTTGAAAGAAAGATAGGCAGATAGAGAGAATCACAACTTACCAGAGCAGAAAATTGAGAGCAGAGACCTCAGCAGAAACCAGTACCAGTGCAGGAAAGCTTAAACTGTAATTGATGAATTTGATGAATTAAAAAATAAGTTTGAGAGATAAAAACTCCAGTGGAGCCTTAAAGAATCCCTACACTTTTGTGAGTCTTACCACCGGGAGCCCTACCAGGTTCTCACAGTAAAGACTGGAGAAAAATCCCCTCATTCTTCCAGAAAGGAGAGGTGAAAAGTAGCCATTGTGAAATATTCCCAGAGCATTATGTTCTTCTTTACAGGGACTACTCTCAAAAGAACAATTTCACCAAAGCCTAATTGACTGTGGTTTTACCAAAACCTAACTGACCTGGGGGAAAGAAAGACCCAACTACAACCCCTTCTATCCTTAACCCCTGTCTTAACTAAGGGAAGGGGAAACCAAGAAACACTTGTGAAGCTCACAGCCCCGTGGTATTGGCTTATTTAGAGACTGAGACCCAAGCATAGGACCATAGAATGCTTTCCTGCCCCTGACACCTTACCACTACATCAACAGGGCTTATGTGTAATAACAGGAGAATACAATTAAAAGGCCTTATTTAAGAAGTCTCTAGGGAACCCCAAAGCCAAGAAAAAAAGGATACCAGAGGAAATTTTAGCCTCTGACACTTACAGTAAACAGCAAACACAACAAAACTCCTAGCCAGATAAACAAAACTGCTTACTAAAAGCCTATTTACCTCAGTTTTTTCGACTCAGAATATCATGTCTGGCTTTGAACAAAACTGTACAGGGCATACCAGAAGGCAAAATAGACACTGAGAAGACAGAGCAAGCATCCAAACCAGACTTAGATATGGTAGAGGTGTCAAAAGCATCATAATGGGAATTTAAAACTACTGTGATTTATATACTAAGGGCTGTAATCAAACAAGTAGATAACATGAAGGAACAGTTGGGTAATGTAAGCAGAGGGATGGAAACCCTAAGAAAGAATTAAGAGGAAATGCTAGAAATAAAAATGAAGAATAGTTTTGACATGCTCGTCAATAAACTGGACACAACAGAGCTTGAGGAAATGTCAATAAAAGCTTACAAAATTAAAATAGAAAAAGAAAAAAATAATGAAAAATATGGAACAGAATATTCAAGAACTGTCAGACAATTACAAAAGGTATAACGTATGCATCATGGAAATACCAGAAGGATAAGAAGAGAGAAAGAAACAGAAGAAGCATTTGAAGCAATAATGACTGAAGATTTTCCAAAATTAATGTGAGACACCAAACCACAGATCCAGGACACTCAGAGAATCCCAAACAGCATAAATATCAAAAAACTTTACCTTGGTATAGCATAGAATAACTGCAGAAGATCAAAGACAAAGACAAAATTTGGAAAGACACCAGAGGGGGGAAAAACTTTATCTGTAAAGAAGCAGGGATGAGAATTAAATTGGACCTCCTTTCAGAAACCATGTAAATAAGAAGAGAGAGGGGGACAGGGCAAGATGGCCGACTAGAGACATCACTTGCCAGAGCATCCCAGAGGGAAAGAACGGTTTCAGATAAAAGAGAGGGAGGAATGGGCACAGCTTGGCCGTAGTTCAGAGGAAGTGCTAGAGTCTTCCCAGGACCTCATGGAAGGAAATTGGGAATCATAATAGGAAAAGCAAACAGAAGAAAAAATATTGGTGAGAATCTGACCCAGAGGGGTTCAGAGCACAGTGAAAGGGAAAGGCGGGGGGAATTCCATTTCTCTTTCCCACATACCTTTAGTAATCAGTGGGCTACTGAGTTGTTTGGAAGGTTTTCCACCCTTATGAACCCAAGTGCTGCTCCAACCACTGAATTGGGTGGAGAACTAGAATGATCCAAGAGCTTGTGCATTCTGTACAGATTTCCTCCCAGAGAGAGGGATTGGAGGAGCCAGGGTCCCAGCTATCTTCCATTCAGACTCTTTTCTTCCCTGCCCCTCCCCTGCCCACTACAACCAGGAGGGCAGACATAGACTTTTGGGAGTGGCGGCCTCTCATCAGCTGTAGTGTCCTCCAGCCTAAAGTTTCCACAGATGGTGGGGCCCACACCTTCCCCCTTGAGGACCTGCAATGAACCCAGGGGTGCCCAGTCTGAGAGTTACCTGCCTTCTAGCACTCCCCAGAGGTGCACGCCAGTAGGTCAGACAGGCAGACCAGATCACTTGTCCCCAAGACTTTAATGGGTTGCTGAGGGGACAAGGGACAAATGTGAGAGCTTGACTCAGGAGGCAAGGGAGCCCACGTGGGCAGAACTGATGGGAGAGTACAGTGGGAATCTGAACCACAGCAATCTGGTAGAGCATCCATCCCCCCGACAGGAAAGCTATGCTGTCAGACTAGGGTAGATCCACAGTGAGAAGTTCCCAATCCACAGCGCCATTGCAGCCAAGCTCAGTGTATTCAGGCACCTGGTACAGACACTAGAGAGAGACTCTCAGGACAGCAATAACCAGAGAGGGGCAGAGCTCACTCCAAGAGCCAATCAGTAGAAGTGATAACGTAGTGTAAGATACTTATCTACTGTGAACTTCTTACAACACTGTGAATGAGAGGCTCCTCAGAACTGGAGTATTTGCATAATAGTTTATCCTGCTCATCTTCAATCTTCAATTTGAACATCATATATAATTGCACTTCGATCAATTGGGCCTTTCAAAATCACACAAGATGATAAATAATTTCAAAGAAGAATCCTAATTGGCTATTTATTTAATACAAAACAACCCCTTATTTCTTCAATGGAATCAGAAAGCTTGTCAATCACTTGTGTTTTTGAGTAATTTTAAAATGGTACATTTGTGCTTTTGGACTATTTTGAAGAGTCATTTCAGTTTACCTCATATCAATTCATCCTCCATACATTTGAATTCAAGTTATTCTGTGTCAAATTTATGGTTGTCAATTGATCTTCAAGCTGCAGAGTGCCTAGAAATGGGCATGGTCTGCAGCCCCCACATGTGCACACGGACATTTGCCACCACTGCAAGCAAAAGTCTGGAGCAGTTGGCCAACGACAGGAATAGTCAGGGAGAACATGCTGATGTGGGTTAACAACTCACGAAGTCCCTGACACATTCACTGTTTACTGAAGCTTGTGGTTAACTTTTTGGCAGTGTGTGCTATGCTCTATTGCTATATGTGCTATCTATAAATGTAGATGTTAAGGATAAGTAATTTTAAATATATTATTCCATAGTATTAAAGTTTGGGTAAGTTTCCTTTGAATAAGTTTCCTTTGGGTAAGTTTCCTTTGGGTAAGTTTCCTTTGACTTTAATTGATTTATTTCAATGCTGTTGATCAAACTTTTATTAATTGAATCCTTTAAAATTTTTTTGGCATTTTCCACCAGAAATGCCTTTATTTATAAGAAAGGAAAAAACAAGGGAATTTGATATCTGAAGAAGTTAGAAAGGGAGCAAAATAAAAACATAAAGCAGATGGATAAGTCAAAACATAAGAATTATTAAGCCAAGCCAATAGTCAAGTCTTTGAAACAAACTGGCAAGATTACTTAATTGATTTTGGCCAAAATTCACATTGTTAATTAAGGAAGAGGAAGATCTAACATCTCCTATTATTAGGCAACCCTGGAGAGACTAGTTAAGGTCATTATGCTAGGAAATTGAAACAGAGAAAGTTTACATACATTTCTGAAGGGTCAATTTAGTATGAACAATGAGGTATTTGTCTTAGATGCTGGAAAAAGGAGAATTAGTTTGATTAAATCATGTGAAGTATTACAGTTGACTTACAGGTGCACAAAATAAGAGAGGCACATCTATATGGTGCAGTTTGGAATTCTGTTTAAGTTTGCAGGTACCTCTTGCACTCCTGAATCAATCCAGTTGTCATCCACCACAGATATCTCATATCAGATACAGTTCCAAGATTGACAACAGAGAATATCCTGCTGGAAAAAGACCTGGGTGGAAATGAAGGACCACCTGCAGAAATGAAGAGCCCAGAGGGAATCATGCTACATTTTCATCTAAAGAGAGAACACTTATCTGATGGGACTGAAAGTTCTTTGTTGTTTCAGATTGTAGAATGCTGTTGAATTGGTCTGTGGAAAATTGCATTGTTTTTATTTCTTTGTGTAATCACTTTAAGTAATAGGGGATATATGTAATCATAAGTATTTTGGGGTGGGAGGGACTATTAATCTTACGTAGGTGGGGTTATTTAGAATGTTAGAATGATATTATGTATTAGCTATCTCTACTAAGTGGACATGTGTACTTACTTGTGACATTTTACCCTGTAATTGCTGCCCTTAAAGATTACAAATAAACTTTGGGGGAACTGCAGGGCGTTCAACCTATTTAAAGTGAATTAGACATGGATAAAACCCTAGTGGGAGAAAGTTCAAAGGTGATTGGATTAATAATTTAATAGAGGCCCTAGATAGATGGATAGGCACCCTTTGAGAAATTTTTGCTGGAATGAAATTGATCATGAGGGATGGTAAATATTCATGGACGTTATAGGAAAGTGATGAATAAATACCCCTACCAGAACCCCTCCCCCTCCCCGCCTCCTCTCCTTACCCCTGCAACTCCCTACTCCACCCCTTCTTCAAACTATATTGCTGTCTTCTCTTTACTCTGTATTTCTCTCTATTTACTAATATTGTATTGCTGTTATAATAAAAATTCAATAAAGATCTAGTGGTTAAGTGCAAAAAAAAATAGCCAATCAGTGAATTACAGACAGCCCCTCCCTGCTCCATGAGCAGTCTTTCCAGTTCAGAGAGGCTGCTTGAGCCCCTCTCCCAGCAGCTTTTCCCAGGGGCCTGGGATACAACCTTTGATCCCTGCCAAGACTTTACAGAGCCTTTCAGGCTTACCCAACCTAACCCTGCCCAGCCTCAGTGCTCCACCCACCTGTGTTGTGGTGGAAGCTACAGGGCCCCTCCCACTGCCTGGGACATTCAAGGGCTTTTACTTAGGGACTAAAGCCTTTAGAGGCATAAAAGGCCATCTCTACAGTTAGTTCTTTCCTGCAAGCATCAACCACTGACAGGGAGAACAACTGTATACCTCATTATAGCATCTACTGACTCAAACAAGGTATGGCTGATTCGCACTCACAAGCACCACTCACCAACTCAGATATTAAAATGGGGGTCTCAATACAATTCACACTGCTGGGAAGAGGGGAAGACAGCAGAACAGAAGCAACCCAAGGGAGCACTACTTTTTAGGAGAGGAATAAAAGTTGCAGGCAGCTTGAGCTGTGAGGGGTCTCCCTCCTCCACTGCAGAGCTCTGAGTTGATTAGGGAGCTTCTCAGAGTCTGTGCACAGATACTGCACTCGAGAACAGATGCAGCTGAGATCTGGTGACTGCCAATCCTAGCTTTCCACAGCGACACCATCCTGATCACTCTGGTGCATGGATCCACGTCTGCTTGGGACTCAGCCTTCCAGCAGTAGCCTTTGCATCACCCCCGACTCCTGCCAGGCTGGGGAGGGAGCAGACAGAACAGAAGCTCCCCTGTCTTGTGCCATATGACTGGAAGCTGAGCACACCTCCTCCCCTGAGTGGGATCTGAGCAGTGAAGGAGCCTGAGAAAACACAGGCACCTCTTTGGAAGCCTTGAGTGACTGCCTCAGCAGGGCCCTGTAGTTCTAGGTGTAGGGGGAGAACCTTGGTCAACCAGCAGGTCTGGCCTACCTTGACATGGTCCCTGGGCCACTGAGACAAACCCCTGCCTATGCAACTGGGTATCAGTAGTCTCTATGCTAGCAAAATAGCCCTCCATAGGTGCAACTTTGGCCCCATAAGCCCCAGAGCCAGCTCTGAAGTTCTCTCTGCACCCAAATTCAAGGCTCTGTCCCTGTAGCTCCAGGGCCCCAACCAGGCCTGTGACACCACCCTTGAGATTCAAGAGTTGAGCCTAGGCCTGAAGACACTACCCCTGAGTCTCCATCACTGCTACTGGGCCAATGGAACCTCTCGAGGGCCAACACTTTGCCCAGGACTCCCCCACCCCTGAGCAGACATTACTCCTGGACCTGGTTTATGCAAAAGCCTACAGCCCAGTCATCTATGACCACTGTCTAAATTGACTCACCCAGCAGCCACTCTCACCTCCACTGGGTGACTCCGGCCAGGGAAGCATTATAATTGCCAGGGACTTCAACACCCCACTGTCAGAGCTGGACAAATCATCAAAGCAGACAATAAACACTGGACCTAAACCAGATTCTAAATCGAATGGAACTAATAGAAATTTACACAACATTCTACCCCAAAACTACTGAATATACATTCTTCTCAGTAGCACATGGGACATTCTTCTCCAAGATTGATCATATCTTAGGCCACGATACAGGCCTCACCAAATTAAAAAAAAAAATAGAAATCATAGCATGTATCTTTTCAGACCACAGTGGAAAAAACTAGAAATCAATCACAAGAGAAATACTTAAACCTACATAAAGTCATAGAAATTAAATAACTTATTGCTGAACAATTATTGAGTAAAGAATGAAATTAAAATAGAAATCAAAAGATTCTTTGAACTGGACAACAAACAGGACACAAGCTATCCAAATCTATGGGACTCAGCAATAGCATTCCTCAGGGGAAAATTCATAGCCTTAAATGCCTACATCAAAAAGACAGAAAGATCACAAATTAACATCCTAATGTCATACCTCAAGAAATTAGAAAAGGAAAAGAAAACCAAACCCAAAGCCAGCAGAAGAAAAGAAATAACAAAAGTCAGAGCACAACTAAATGAAATGGAAAATAAAAACATCACACAGAATTTATCCAAAGTGAGGCACCACAAGATCGGAAGAATGGGCTCCACATGTACCCGCCATCAAATTGGTACTAACTGATGAACACTAGGGGGCTCACATGGCAGTAATACTCTCCAGGGATTAGGGGGATGGGGGATAAACCTGCAACTAAAAGGACATGGGGAGCATTGTAGGGGGGAAGGGCATGCCTCTAACCCTTGCTTGGGTGAGGCAAAGACATAAAGTGTAACCTTAATGTTTGTACCCTCATAATATCCTGAAATTAAAAAAATAAATAAAAAAAAGAAAAGATAAACAAATCAGCAGACTGCTTGCCAGATTAACCAGGAATAAAAGAGAAAGGCCTGAAATAAACTCAATCGGAAATAAAAAAGGAGACATTACAACTGATATCACAGAAATACAAAACATCATCCATGAATACTACAAAAATCTCTACTCACATAAACTAGAAAACCTAGAAGAAATAGACAATTCCTGGAAACACACAACCTGCCAAAACTGAATCAGGAAGAAATAGAACTCATGAACAGACCAATAATGAGCAGTGAGATCAAAGCAATAATAAAAAATCTTCCAACAAAACAAAGACCCTGACCAGATGGATTCACAGCTAAATTCTACCAGACCTACAAAGAAGAGCTAGAACCCATATTACAGAAATTATTTCATAATATTGAGGAGGGAATTATCCCCAACTCATTCTAAATAAATAAATAAAAAGAAGAGAATAAGAAAATATCTAAAGTGGTAAATAAAAGCGTCCCCCACCAACATAAAATTCTGTATATAGACAAATGATCCTTATCAGGAATAAAGAGGGGAATCACTTAATGATATAGGTGTCAATTCTCCAAGGAGATATTCATTCAATCATAGATGTGTTTACATGTAACAAGAGAGCATCGAAATACAAAATACATGTAGTTCTAATAGACCTGCAAGGGGAAATAGAAAAATATGCTGTTATAGTTGGAGACTTCAACACACCATTTTCCATAATTGACAGTCCAGCCGGAAGAAAATCAGTAAGAATATATTTGAACTGAACAGCACCTTCAATCAACTGGATCTATTTGACATTTATAGACTGCTTTATCCAACAACAGCAGAATATACATTCTTTAGCTCACATGGAACACTTGCCGAGAAAGATCACACTCTGGGTCATAAAACATACCTTAACAAATTTAAAAGTATAAAAATCATACAGAGTAGGCTCTCAGACAACAATGGAATTAACAATAGCATTAGGATACCTGGAAAGTCACAAAATACTTACAAATTAAACAGTATACTTTAAAAAAAGTGCATGGATCAAAGAAGAATTCTCAAGATAAATTTAAAAATATGACACTTTGAACTAAATTAAAATAAAGATACAACTTGTAAAAATTTGTTAAATAGAGCAAAAGTAGAACTTAGAGGGAAATTAATAGCATTGAATGCATATATTAGAAATGAAGAAAGATCTAAAATCAGTCATCTATACTTCTACCTTGGAAACTGGAAAAAGAAGAGAAAATTAAATTCAAAGTAAACATATGAAAAGAAATAATAAAATGTGAATATTTGTATCCAAGGTGATGGTATAGCACTCAATTTATGCAGGTTTCTATTGATATTATTTAGAAAAATTTTATAGCTTTTTCTCTAATTATTTGGCACACTTCTGCTTAGATTTATTCTAGATATTTAACATTTTTGAAACAGAATTGCAATGTGTTTCTTCATGAACTTATTATTTGTTGTGTTTTTAAATATGTTCTACTGGGTACATGCTTTAGAGCATTCAATTCTTTCTTCAGTTGTGGAAAATTGTAGTTATCTCATTTTTCCTCAAACATTATCTCACTTCATTTCCTCTAGTCTATCCTTTTGGAACTCTGATTTGAAAGATGTTGGAATATATAGATTTATTTTCCATTTCCCTTAAGTTGTCAGTGATAAGATATCTCTTTATCCTTGTATACTCTCTTCTGGGAAAATTCCCCAATTTGGTTCTCCAGCTCACTAATTCATTCTTTTGGTTCATTTGTTTTTTGTACTATATATTTTTGTACTATTCACTTTTTCAATCAATATTTAATGACTATGTAGTGAATGCCGATTCCATATTATATATACCTATTAATGAGTGCTATAAAGAAAAATAAAAGATTACTTAGAGAATGGAGAATGAGAGAAGTACAAATTTAGATAGAGTGGTCAGAAAGACTTCTCTGAGGAAGTGACAACTGAGTAGAAAACTTGAATCAAGCAAGGGCACAGACCATTCAGTTACCTAAGGAAAGACTAGGTATAAACGCGTAGAGGGAACATGTGCTTCAATGAGGAAGTCAATGTGGTTAGAACCTGTTGAGGAGTAAGAGAATGAAAAGAGGTGTGGGGTTAAATTGGAGGGCTTGGGCAGATTATAGAGAGCACCAAGGGCCATGAGGAGGATTTTTAATTTTATTTATGTGTGACAATCACCCAGTGGATTTCTTTGAACAGTACTTTGCATAGGGGAGTGTTTTGAACAGGAGAGAGGCATAATCTAATGTATATCATTAAAGGATATCTCATGCTGCTCTGATAAGTTTTTAGGAGGACAAGGTTGGAAGCAGGGAAACCAATAAAAACTATTACAGTAATTCCAGCAAAAGATGATGGTGGCTTAGTCTTTGGATTTCTCATTTGAATAAATTTTCCGTGATCTCTAATTACCTCTGCCATTTGGTCTAAACGGGGAAGCAGGTATCTACAGCACCAGGATTGAGTTGTCTAGATAAGTATGCAGAGATAGCCATCTAATTACCCTGTTAGTTTTTCTTAAGTCCCTTCTTGCTTCTGGCTTCTTCTCTCTCTGGATGTAAACCACCTTTTGTGCTGATTCTCCCTTCCTAGTGGCATAATATCTCACATTTAATCTTCACTGCAGCTTGCTTCTGAGACTCTATCTTCTGTCTGAGGGTTACTGTCTACTTTCCAGTTTTCAATTATCCCTTATAGTTTCTCTCTCCATATATGTGTGAGTATATGTGTATGTATATTTGTATATTTATATATTTATTTCCTTTAACTACCCATCCCTTTCTTGGGTTACCTACCTCTTCTGTTTTGCCTTTTTTTTTTGGATAAAAATATTTAGCTTTCCAAATTCTTTCA
>NW_012155507.1:6977387-6983903 GCF_000956105.1 Propithecus coquereli | reverse complement strand
TTCTAATGATATATCCCCTCCAGAGTAGGAGCACCACAGAACACCCACCTTAATGATGGACTAGACTTCTGTTTCTTCTTTTAGCTTAGGGCTCCATAGAAGGTAGTATTAGAGTGGATTGTTCTCTGTCCTCTATCATAATAATCTCATTATTATAATTCAAATAAGAAATTCTCACCTGAGGACCCCTCAGGAGTCTTTCCTGTTTGGTGATGGACCCAAAGGAAAGACCTCCACAGCTGTTTTGGGATACATCAGAGTTGTGCATAATCAATGAATAAAGATATTGCAGCTCAGGTCCCAGAAAACAGAGATAATAATATTCAATTGTCTATAATGAGGTCTAGGATTTTCCTTTGGGAAGAATGGAGACAGAGTAGCAGTGAGCACTGGCATCAGTAGCTTCTGAAACTATGAGGGCACAGAAAATAATAGAGAAGTTAGATCTGCCTAGTGCAAAAAAGCAACTGGAAAAAGGGAAAGAATGTGTTTCAGTAAACAAATGTGTGGTCTCCACCAACAGTTTTCAAATGATATAGGTAGAGAGATACCTTCATTGGGTCAGAATAAAAGTCCATTCAGGCAGCTAGCAATCTTCCTTTGCTATTAAAAACTACTTGTTATAAGGCATGGTAGGAATAATGCTACTTTTGCTCATGCCCCATTAAGAAAGATGGTACGTCTGTTGCTAATTGAGGTCTGAAGCTTGTCAATGTAGCGTTATGTCATTGTTAACAGAAATCCATCTGCAGACCCCTCACATCACATACAGAAATTTACTTGCCTACATAAAACCAATCCTCCAGGAGTAAGAAATACCTGGTTGACAGCTGGAAATCTACTGGGAATAAATATTGAGTGCATACATCCAAGCATAATTTTTAGGACTTATTATAATAACATAGTAACACAATTATTATGCTGATGATTCTCTTCTTTTAATATAATCTCAAAACAATAGTGAAATACTGATATGGTTGCAACTGAGAAAGAACATATTCCAAAGAAACACTTTCTCCTCTGAATCCAGTAAGAGTGATTTATCTTTATGCAGATCCAAGTCTAAGAATCACAAAATGCTCCCTCTCTTAGACCATTCAGATCGCTATAACAAAACACCTTAGACTAGACAATTTATAAGTAACAGAAATTTATTTCTAATAGTCCTGGAGGTTGGGAAGTCTAAGATAAAGGTGCTCACAGATTTAGTGTCTGTTTCTCATAGATGGCACCTTCTGTGTCCTCACATGGTAGGAGGGGCCGTGAGGCTTTCTGAAGCTTCTTCTATAACGTCACCAATCCCATGCATAAGGGCACAGCCCTCATGACTTAATCACCTCCTTAAGGTTCCACCTCTTAATACTATCACATTGGGTATTATGTTTCAACATGAATTTTGGGGCGACACCAACATTCAGACCATAGCACTCTCTGAACACTAACTTTCTCCCTTTCTTTCCTTTTTTCCTTGCTTCTACCCTTCCCATTTCTACTTTCTGTCCCTTTGTCAAATGCAATTCAACAAGCTTACCGATGACATAATCCTAATGGGAGGACATTTCCACTGACACTTGAATGATCTTAACCCCTAAGATATATCCTAACCCATATTGAATAACACCATTATTTTCCTATAATTTAGTTTCCTCCTCAGAATTTCAGGAAATAACTAGGAAATAGTTAAGAAAAGAAGAGGGCTTATTGGAATTTTCTCTATCATTTGAATCTCTCTTAGAAGGATTAATGAGCAGGAGACGGAAGCTTTTGTTGTAAGAATAGAGTAAGACTTAGAGCCTTTATAAGAACTATTTGTTGATTTAGTAGAAATTGTGTTTCACTAGCAGGGTCATTCATCAGCATGAGGCAGTAGCAGCAATGTGCACAGAAAAATCAATTTTCCAGAAGACTCAGAGCTTACCAGAAGTCTTATGCTTTGAAGGCAAGAGATTCACTTTGGTTGCTAACGAGTAAAAAGGAAGAATAAACAAACATTTTAAACCAAGGCACACATCATCATTGTGCTGTGTCAAGTTTTATCAGTCAAAGCAGTGTAACAAAATTTTATGGATTTGGTAACCTTTTATAGTGGAAATAAATCATTTGGGTTTTAAAAAATTTGAAACATTCCGTATTTCAGATAGACATTATGGATATGTGTTGTCATCATCATCGTCATCATCACCATTATCATCATAATCAGAATTATTTAGAATTTTAGTTAATTATGGACTGTAAAATGACACTATTTTATTACTCTGAAGACCATAATACATAATTATACTATTTAATTACTCATCCATTAGCATTTTCATACTTATTCTCTACCAAACAATATTTTTCCACATTTAGGGTTAGGGACAGGTCATATTACAGGTAAGATTTTCATCGAGAGTAGAGCCCTCACTACAACAAGCTCTTCTATCTATCCCTGCCTTGTGAAGAAATGTCATTTGAGGAAGTAGCACCTGAAATAAATCTTGGGTGGAGCTCTATAGCTCTGAAATGAGTGGGACATACCAGTGGCTACCTTTAAAAGCTTTGAGATGGGGGAAAGTACTCATATAGGCCTTGGTCAGAATGGACAAGCTATAGATATCAGGTCATTTGAGATGGCACCTAGGGGAAGAAGCTCAGGTTTGTGTTAGACCACTTGAAGAGGGTGAAAATTACAATACTTAGAAATCACTTACTTTAAGATTTTACTGAGGGCTTACACTAATATCTCACCTGTATATTGACCATATAACTCCCCAGAAGTGAAAAGCTTGGAAGTCATTCTGATTGAACAGGTATATTTAGGCTACCAATCCTTTTGCAATGGTCATCAACATCTTTCTTAGTAGATCACACCCATACAATATAATTTTGTCTTCTAATTTTACAGATGATAAAACTGAAGCTCAAAGAAGGAAGAAATTCACCCAACATTACCCAGGCAGGAAGTTGAGAGCCAGGTCTGGAAACCAGGTCCTAAGAATCCCAGCTATGAGCATCTGTCTAACATCATTGATTGTTTTTGCAACTTGGAGAATATGAGATCAAGTGCCAAAGGCTAATATCATTCTTCTAAATGTGTTTTTTCAGAGTCCCAGGCTGTCCTGACTCTTGGGAGAATAGAAGTTGCATTTACTGGTTACAGTGTATTCACCTCTGAAGTCATGTGCCTCCATTACTCATGAAACACTGCCTTCTAAAGCCAAGTCCATACTACTGACAATATTATTTTTTGAAACACTTCTTTGGTCCCTTATTGATAGTCTTGATGGAATCAACAAACTCAGAGGATCTCTCTCTCTCTCTCTCTCTCTCTCTCTCTCTCTCTCTCTCTCTCTCTCTCTTTGTCTCTGAGATACTCACTTTAGCTCTTTCAGGTAGTTGCTGTTGTTGTTGTTGTTATTCCCATTTCATAAATAGATACCTAAGGTTCTAAAAGGAGGTATCTTCCTAAAGGCCACATAGCCAAAATACTGTGGAACAGGGACTAAACTTGAGATCCTACTCCTATAGTGCTTTGCATTCTTTACTCTTTGAATACCTCTCTGAGATATATTAGATGGAGACTAAGATTAGCTCCTCTGAAACTAAAATAAATTAAAATCTCCATGAGTTATGTATGTGCTTCTTAAATAGGGTATGTCTGGTAGGTAGAAATAGGACCTGAGTCATCACCTAAAAGAACTAGGGTGGGAAAGAAACTGACAACAAAAAGTTCTATACTTAGGAGCAAAATATTCCCAGAGAAAGAAAACGTTGGCTACGCAGGGGAAACAGAAGTAAATCAAGATCGATGACTATTTTCCACAAATCTTTTTGAAGACTCAAGCCACTGGGGAAGTAACCATTTGTTTTATGGAATTATGAGATATTTACACTTCATGATTTATTCAGAACCAAGTACTGAGATGCAATAAGCAATGTGTGCTCATTTATGAAAAGGGGTCTTCAGGGGACAATCAGGTATTAAACTTAATTTTTCCTATGTAAGTGTTTTCTGTGATAGAATGCATTTGTTCACTGGAAGAAACTGACATTTTGTTTAAATTCAAATAAGAGCTGCAGTAAATACATTTTATTCAGCACATTTTAGAATGGATGGAATGCCTGCAAATAAAAATTCTTTTAAATGAAGCATTAATTTTTGTTTATAGTGGTTTTCATTTTATGATAACTAAGGGTCTTGAGAACTGTAAGAACTAGAGTGTCTGAAAATGCCCCCATCAAGCATCTGTAAGAAGGAAATTATTTACCTGTGAAAATATAAGACTTTTTTCTGCTAGGAAGATAGAAAATAACTGCTTGTGGGGTTCTGAACATTTGGCTGTTTTCCCTGGGTGCTGTAAGATGCTTGTGTCCATGCCTTGAATTCAATGCATGTTTCTGGTCTCCACAACACAGGAAAAACTCCCTTCAGTCTCATCTCACTCCATACTCTTCAACACATGAAGCCATCTTCATGAAGCAATGCTTTCACCATTTTATCATCTGAATCAAGGATGTTTAGTAGCTCTAAACAACTGGCACTAATGATTCTCCAAGATGCCTCATGCAGTGGAAATAACATAGGATATGGAGTTAGACAAAGCTGGATTCTAATCCATGTTCTTCTAATGTGTCATGCTTGCGAGGCATTCAAACTTTCTCAACTTCGTTTTCTGCTTCTCTAAAGAAATGAGAATATGGATATCTACCTCAATGGTTATTTTGAATATTAGAGATAATGTTGTTGAAGATTATTTTAAAAGGGCCCCAATAATTTCTCCTATTCTTGCCTGCATGCCACTGTTCAATGTGACATTGCAACTCCTTTAATCAAAAGGTAGTGTCTATTTCTCCACTGCTTAATCTGAAATTAGCCATGTGATAAGCTTTAGCAAATTGAACATTAGCACAATGGAAGCATAGGCTTGAAAATTGCTTGCACATTGAGTGTTACCCTCTCCTTCCCCTTTTGGAACCTAGCGAACAGGTAAAAGAAGCCTAGGCTAGTTTGCTGGGTGGTGAGAAATACAGGATCCATTCACCCCTATTGCTGCAGTTGACAAGAAGCCAACTCCCAGAAGCTAACTGAAGATGTATTAAGGAGTCCAGCCATGATAATCAGAACTATCCAGGTGAGCTCAGCTTAAATTCACAACCTGGAAAATCATGAACTAAATAAATGGTTTTTGTGTTAAACTACCAAGTTTTGTGGTGAATTGTTACACAGTAAAAGTTAAGCAATACAAATGAATGTAGAGTCTATTACAGACCATGGAATGCGGTAGATCCTTGAAAATGATATTTCTCCGTCCTCCCTAATATGACATGATCTGAACTTTCCAAATTTTAGTTACTCACCTACATGAAATTTTTCAAAGCTTTGACATATCTGTCATGCTTCTTTCTCTCTTTTTGCCTATGAACTTCTCTCTCTCCAAAAATCCATCCTATTTTAAGCGTATATTTCAAACAGCAACACCTTAACAAGGCCTTCTTTCCCTTCTGTAATCTAGTATGAGCACTTTTATTTTTATATTATGTATGGCTAAAATATACTCTGTAGCACTTAAGATATTAATGCACTATTCAATAATTGATTTATGTTTGTGGATCTTCATTCAGTGAGTAAATAAATATTTATTGAATTGTTAACTATATGTAAGACTATGTGATAGATTCTGGAGACAGAGAGATGAAGAAGACACAGTCCCACCCTCAAGTTATTCACAGAAGTAGGAAATGCAGACAAATAATAGTTATGGAATTTGATTTGTGCTATAAGAGAGTTATGTACAGTAGTAGCAGCTTCAGATGGTTAGGAAAATCTTTACAGAGGAACTTATATTTTAGAATTCCACATCATCCTCCCCCCAACACACACACATCTCTCTGGTGAACTCAGTCTTCCAATATTCAGAGGGAATAGTGTATATAAAGTTACTAAGAAAATGTGTTTAGTGTTTGGAACATAACAACAACTTTATTTTTTCCTGTTTAAGTTAAATTGGAATTATTATTTCTATTTCACTGATGAGTAAATTGTGGCTAGAAATGTTAAACAATTTGCCTAAGATCTTGTTTTTTTTTCCCTTCAAACCAGACTGTAAGCATTTTGAGGACAGGGGCCACATCATCAATCTCTTTTCTTCAACAATTTTCAATAAACACCTATGGAATGAAAGATAAAAAGGATCTAGATGTAATAGTTCTCTCTTCTGTGTTAGGAAATAATTCAGTGGCATCACCTTTGTCTTCAACATGGTCTACAGGTCCCTGAAGGGACTTTGGCCAATATGTCTTTGTAAACTCTGCTCATTCTTATCTCAACATTACTATTTATGCTTTAGCCATACTGAGATTCTCTCAGATCTTAGAATGTGCCAAATCTTGTCCTGGGCCTTTAACCTTTGCTATATCCTTTGCCTGAAATATTCCCCTTCTCTGTGTGCCACCCTTTATCCCTATATTTGACCAACTCTTACTCATCCTTCAAATTTCAGCTCAAGCTACTCAGACAAAGTCAGGTCTTCCTGTCAG
>NW_012155507.1:6960656-6961876 GCF_000956105.1 Propithecus coquereli | reverse complement strand
AGCACTTCCCTTCCAAAATAAGAGAAGTGACTAAATTTTTGTGATACACCCCAAGTTACCCCATCAAGGAGTAACAATTATAATTTTTTTTGAAGAATCTCCAGTAAATGTTACATTACCAAAAAGATCTTTAGAAAAAAACGTGCATTTTAGTAGGTCATTATAGATGATCTCTCATCAGAATTTACAGGACTCCTGCAAAGATGACTGAGAATCAGATTTCATGTTTCATGCCTTCTAGAAAATAATATTCTTCTCATTCTAATTAGGGCAACCATCAAAGATATCTGAAGCTTATTTGGCATTGTTTAGAACATGCTGCATGTGTGACTGCCCCAAGTGACAGGAGAAGGCCAAAAACAAGTCCCAGCAATGGTTTTAGCAGGATTCCAGCTGCCAGAATTAATTCTGACAGAAACTTAGCCAACTTCTATAGAATTACCCTCCAACTGTATCTTCTATGCTTGGCTTGTCTGTCCAAGTGAATTGCAAACTCATCCAGAACAGAGATTGTGTATTATTTATATCCCTATCCCATTATACAGTAGAGGTTAAATGAGGTTTTGAAACCATGCCTATAGAAACTTGCCAGTAACTGTATCACAGGTCTCATATTTTCTTGACCATATTGAAGATACCTTTTTTCAAACCAGTGTATTTTACTAAAATGAAATACTTTCAATCTCAGTGTTTCTGCAGTAGCCCTACATACTGAGAATAGTCAAATAGGTGCCATGTACCCCACATTCTAAAGCAAGGGGCTATAATAACAAGTTAGACCACAGTACCATGCTAATATATTGTGAAACAGGTTTTGTTGCCATTAACCAGCCCAAGATTCTGGGCAGGGCTGAGGAGGAAGAAGGTATTGACATTGTGAGTTTAAAGAATCTAGGGTGAGAATGAATAAAGTTGTTCCCTGTTTTGACGTTCTTGCCATTAAAGTCCACCTCATTCCATAAACTCAATGACACAAAATCTCCCATTAATATGACATTGATATTTTCTGTGAGTAGTTCAACCCTTGAGGTCTATCATCCTAGAAATTTTATTTCCGCAGAAGAATTACAATTATTCTCAGTTCTATCCATACTCTGATAGCCAATATTCTTTTCTGACAAAATTAAGTCTTTGGAGGCAAATTGTAACTATGCACCAGGCTTCATGTCAGTTCAATGCACATAGAGACTAATGCTATGCTCAAATTTTTTTTTTTTTTT
>NW_012155507.1:6957513-6960606 GCF_000956105.1 Propithecus coquereli | reverse complement strand
GAGTTAATATAAAGTTTTGTTATGACTCCTTTACATATGGCCAGAGAAATTTAAGTTTAAATACTGAAAAGAGCTAATGTTTGGCCCTGAGAAAAGCTTAAATTAAATAGTGATGTATTTTTAACTCTTCTGAAGATTTTACTGAAATGTCCAAATTTGCATGTCTTTAAATTTTGCTCCAGTTTGTTCCCTATTTCATTATTGTACTTTAAAAAATAAATATGATTGTTACTGAAAGTTTGGCACTTGTCCCTGAGATGGCATCAGAAGAATGAGGACATGCAGTTTGAGGAGAAGGAAAGAGGAGTTTATTAATTTATCAGCAAATGAGGAGGCTGGCAGACTCCTGTCTCAAAATACCAGTGTCCTGCTTCTGGGCAGAAGTACAGATCTTTTAAAAGTTCTAATTAATACCATAATCCCATATTTGACTAATACAGTCTTGTGACCTCTGAGTGGATTCATTCCATCTTTGGAGACTCGAAGATAAAAGGACCCTCCCCTGCCCCTCCAAACCACTGGCCTGAGGCAGGGATGCAGGTCCTAGTTCTCCAAAAGCAGTGGGGGATGTTTTAAAGAGACATAAAACATTTTTGCCATATTTTCAAGCCATTTCTTCTGTTACACGATCAACTGTTGAACAAGGATTTGTCTTGAAACCTTCTGAGTGTAAAAGAATGCCCTTCTCTTTGCCTCATTTAACCACAACCATGGAGCCTAGTTTTCCAAATATAAGGCTACTATTCCAAAATTGTCAACATGGTGAGAGCTGATCCTAGCTGGGGGCCAAATACTTAGGCATAAATGATGTTTTCCCATTACTTCAAAACACCAGTGAAATCAAATGACCAGTTGTTTAGAAAATAAACAGCTTATTGTCCTTGTTTCATTGAAAATAGATAACTACTTTTAAGTCAATTCATTTATGTAGATACAACCTTTGAGTAATAGCAGTCATTATAAATTATGGGAACTACTCTTACATTTCATTAACTTTGGCAAACATATTTTCAAATGTACTCAGCATTATCAATGCATTTAGAAGACATAGTATAATAATAACCCTTTATATGTTTATATGTATATAACATTACATTTTAAAAGGACATTATGTACACTTTTTCATATGATCCTAACAATAATATTTGAGTTTTTTTCTCATTTTACAGATAAGTGATGCTGAGAGGAATTAAGTAGCTCACACAAGGTCATACATTTAGCACATGGCAGACACACTACTAGAATTTAGGCATCTAATTCCTGGTCCAGTGCTACTTCCATTTTACCAAGCCAAGCATCTTGTCTCTCAAGAAGTGCGAAGATCATAACCTTGAAATTCCTTCTTTAGAAAGACTTTAGCTTTTTTTCTCTTTACCTCATTAATCCTCACATTTCCGTATGTCTCTTAAACCATGGCCTTCTTTTACTACCAACGGCATCCAGAGTTTTATGCTTATCCTGCCAAAGTAGAACCACAGCTTTCCTCATAGTGAAATTCCTACAGGGAATTTTTTTATGATTATTTTTAAGAATACTACTCTAGAAACAGTAGTTCACCATTGAGATACTGGTAGTCTATTCTAATGATTAGGATAGGGTGTGGACAATTCTAAATAGAAAAGCAAAGTTATATAACTCTGTGTCACATTCTTTAGATAATCAGTGGGCTGAGTTTTTTAAGCAGCAGCTCTAGGGGATTGAATAGAACACTGTTTCCTGTAGGTCCTGGGTGTGTCAATTAATTAGCATGAGAGTCTAAATCTAAAGAACTCTTCCAAGCAAATTTTTTAGACTCAGGCTGGATGACAAACAAAGCAAAGATCATCAAATTCTGAGCCCTGAATGTCAATTCTTCATTTCATTGTCAATGTGTGCATCTTGGATGGATGTATAAGAAAACCAACATGATATGGTAACTTTTTTTTAGTATCTTCTGTTACCCAAGACAATGATTTGGGGCTTAGATTAAATTTTTCAGCTTTCCTTTCTTCAAAAGTTAGAGATTCTTGAATCTCTCCCAGCAGTAATTGGAAGGAGCAAATAAAAGAATGGATGGTTCAGAGACAGCCAGCTTACACAACTGGGGAAAACAAACATGTTTCCCATCTTGTAAATGGTAAATTGTGAAAGGTTAGAGGCATGTATGCTTTCTCCAGTCCAAGAAGCATTGCTCAGGCTTCAAAACCTTCCAAAATATGACATCCTCCTATCTATCCAAAATTATCTCCCACAACTCACCAATAGAAGTCAGAAGCAGTCAGCCAGATCTCCTTATTGCTTGCTGAAAATAAAATGGTCTTTCCCACAGTCATGAATTTACTCATGCTATTTCTCTTATGTAGGATGCACTCCCAATTTCCTTTTACTAATCTAAATTTAATTTATCTTTAAAATCCTGCTCAAGCCCTAGCTTATCCTAGAAGTCATCTCTGACTTGATTGACTTATAATGATCAATCTCTTTTATGCTGATACAAATTAAATATTAAGTCAGTAGGTGTTATTTTGTGTGTACTGGTTTTGTATCTATACAAGAGAGAAAGTTCTTGGAAGTCAGGAGCTTTATTTTTTTTCACCCAAACCCAAAAATACACAGACCTGCTAAATAGTACCTGACACTATGTTGCAGATTGAATTCTCTGAGAAGCAGATTCTTACTTGGAATTTGGTGGGATGGATGTTTATTAGGGAGTACCCATGGGATCAATAACTGTGGAAGAGAGAAGAAAGTAGAATTGAGCAGAGGGAGATACTGAGCTACAATGCAGGTCCAAAACCTCAGCCAACCCCACAGGGAGCTCTAGAGCTAGAATGGCCCACATTGGGCCAGAATTGTTGGACTTTCATAACCCAACCTCAAGTCATTGGGCAGTGGCTTCCTCTAACAGGGTATGACCTTGAACAGTCCTTTAAACGGTGGAATGCACTCCCAGCAGCTAGGGCAATAAATCTTTCCTTGATATAGATGGCACATTTCCATGTCTATTAAAGTTATAGCTGCATAGAAAGATGTTCAGTGAATTTTTGTTGAATGCTAGAAAATCTTGCAGTGGTGCTAGCTAGCCCAAGAATGAATCAGGGGAAGCTTTTGTCT
>NW_012155507.1:6955551-6957463 GCF_000956105.1 Propithecus coquereli | reverse complement strand
TCAGTGTCTTTCCTGTATAGAAACAGGTATTATTTTGTGATGAAAAATATTTTTGGTGTTATAATATGGCTTTAAATGGCACCATGCTTGAAATAGGTCTATGTACATTGTACCTACTGTGCACTTGGGTCCATGTTGTGTATACAATACCTTGATTGATAATGAAAGATATGTGACTCCCAAGAAGTCAGTGCTAATGCAAATATTTCACTTCTATTAAATTGGGACTGTCTAAAAATAAATAATATCAAAATGATCATGGGAAATATATACGTATTTTTTCTTTCCTTAATTTCTTAAAATAAGCCAATGTCTACTACTGGAAAACTTTCAGAAAGATTTTAGAAGCTATTTACATCAACTTTCAAGGATATCCTATTAAAAAGGAGCTCAGGAAAAATTTTTTGTATGTGGTGGATAAATTTTGTTTGTGGTGGATGTTTACCTATATATATGCTTTTTACATGGAGCAAAGAGCAAATGTTTTCCAATTCTTAAAAAATAATAAAGTCACTGAATCATCATCATTGGAATGTGTGTCTGGAATCTTTAGTTAATTGCATTATAAAAACAAAAGTATTTTGAGAATACTGATTCCAGCATAACACAAGGGTCAAAACTCAGATCTTGTATTAGTATAAAACTGGGTTTGAATTTGAGCTTGGCTACCATACAGTGTGTATCGGTGGGACTTTGAACAAGTTTTTTAATCATTTTAGTCTCAGGTTTCTTATCTGTGAAAGAGAGATCATAATAGTATCTGCTTCATTGGGTTATTACAAGATTTAAGGGAGATAATCCATGTTAAGTACTTAACTAACATCAACTACATAATTACTATTTGTTCAATGAAATTGTTTATTATCAAAATTCTTGATAATGATTATTACAAAGAGAAAGGATTAGGGAGACCATTTTAAGCGAAGGCATTGATTTAAAAATGCATGGAACTAGGGCTATAAAAAGAGTACAAAGTATATTTGGGGTCAGTGAGAAGAAGCTTCTACTTTAATTGCAGAGTTTATGAAGGACACTATTAGAAAACCAGACTGGGGATATATGTATAGAAGATAAGAATTTGAAACTCTAAGTTATAAGCAACAGGAAGTCATTGAAGTAACTGTTTTCTAAACAACAAGTTTGCCATATATGTTCTGCTACAATTTCAGAATAGCAGGGAAAGCTTTAGTTTTTACCAACCATTGAGAAATAACTCTCTTGGAAAATCACATGCTTTGTTTAAATGTGTTTTCAAAGTGATATCCTACTATAGCATGGATTTGTAGCTGCAATTTCTTTAATGATAAGCAATTTGTCTCAAAGTATCAAATACCTTTATTCTCTGAGTGATGTTAATACCAATTTCATACAATGTAGTCAGTAAACACTTATCAGAAGGGTGCTGATTAAAAAGAAAAAAAATACTGCTTTCAGAGCAAAAGTTGTTCTCAAGTATTCATACTTCTAACATGCAGATAGACCAGTTGATCATAATTATCAGTCTGTTCTTTATACTGAACAGGAATGGGAAGAGCCCTAAAGAAAAGGAACATAAAACCAGTGAAAATTTTCTTTAGAAGCAAAACAAAGGGAAAGAAATTATAACAGAGTAGTTATAGATTCATTCATTCATTCATTCATTCATGTATTCATTCACTGAACAAGAGCTTATTCTTCTATTTGGTAAAGCCCACTTTTACCTTCAAAGGAAAATATAAGCAATCCTGACCCAAGTGCCTATCAATTCATGAGTGGATTAACAAAATGTGGTATAGGTATGCTATGGAATACTACACAGCCCTGAAGAAGGATGAATTAAGGCCTTTTGCAACAATTTGGATTGAACTGGAGACCATCATCCTAAATGAAGTATCTAAAGAATGGAAAAACAAACACCACATGTACTCACTAT
>NW_012155507.1:6940769-6941996 GCF_000956105.1 Propithecus coquereli | reverse complement strand
ATAAAATGTGGTATACATATACCACGGAGTACTATTCAGCTTTAAGAAACAATGGTGATATAGCACCTCTTGTATTCTCCTGGATAGAGCTGGAACCCATTCTACTAAGTGAAGTATCCCAAGAATGGAAAGACAAGCACCATATGTACTCACCATCAAATTGGTATTAACTTATCAACACTTAAGTGCACATATAATAATAACATTCATCGGGTGTCGGGCAGATGGGAGTGGGGAAGAGCGGATGGGTATATACACACCTAATGGGTGCGGTGCACACCTTCTGGGGGATGGACATGCTTGAAGCTCTGACTCAGGTGGGGCAAAGGCAATATAGTAACCTAAATATTTGTACCCCCATAATATTCTGAAATAAAAAAAATAAAAAAACAGATCTAAGAAAGCTTTCAGATGCATTTCCAGCACATTTCCTAAAGAGAGTTTCAAGACATTTTTAAAAGAAGTGTATTGCATTCTTGAAGTTAACTTTTCAATAAGAATTACTGCTTGCTTAACATTCAATTATCTCTTGAAGGTAAGAATATATTTTAGTAAGCTCAAGAATAGTTTACTAATTCATGCTAATTCCTAGGAATTGGTGATATAAGAAAACAAACAAGGTAGCAGAGAAAGTGTTTTTCCTTTTTGCAGGAAAAAAGGCAACAAATTAGTGTTTATTCTTTATGAATGCATTGCAGAAGGTACAAGCAAAATTCCTGTTGCATATTTGAAGATGACAATAGAACTTTGCAACATTACCTGACATTAAATCCGTGCAGAGTAAAGCAGGGCTAGTGTTGCCATAGAGGTAATTTGAAGGTAACCTATGCTTTTTATTAAAATATAGCAACTCTATATGAACATGGGTAATACAATTGTTCCATTCTTGCTAAGTCTCCAACACACACTTCTACTCTGTTGGTAGTTATTACATGTGTGATGCGTTCAAAGTATTAAGGAAATATATTTCAATTTATTAGGGCAAAAGCATGAGACCTTGAGAAGCCATCCTGGAAATATTTTTGACACCTCAAAAAAGTAAACTTTTGTACATTCAAATATATTAATGTATAAAAGTCACTCTTCCTTTACTGAATATTTACATAGCTGGTAGATGAAAAAATAAAGTCATTACTTTCTTGCCAACCCATCTTTTGATTTTTCAATTCTATGCCACTATCCTATAGAAGTATATGTATACTAGATAAAAACTGAAGATATATATAT
>NW_012155507.1:6925210-6927087 GCF_000956105.1 Propithecus coquereli | reverse complement strand
AGTTTTGGTGTTATATATTCACTTTTAAAAAATATATTTTATTGTGGTAAAATACACATAACATAAAATGTACAATCTTAATCATTTTTAAGTTCAGTGGTTTTAAATACATTCACAATGTTGTTCAATCATCACCACCAGAACTTTTTCATCTTCCCAAACTGAAATTCTGTACCCATTAAACAATAACTTCCAATTTCCTCCTCCTCCTCCCAGCCCACAATTCTATTTTCTGGCTTTATGAATTTGTCTATTTTAGGTACCTCATATAGACAGAATCATATAATATTTGTCCTTTTGTGACTGGCTTATTTCACTTAGCATAGTGTCATCAAGGCTGATCTATGTTGTAGGCTGTGTCAGAATTTTCTTCCGTTTTAAAGGCTGAATAATATTCCTTTGTGTGGATATGCCACAGTTTGTTTATCCATTCATCTATCAATGGACATGAGCTGCTTCCACCTCTTGACTATTGTGAAAAATACTGCTATGAATATGGATATACAAATATTCATTTTAATCTCTTTCAATTCTTTTGGGAATGTACCTGGAAGTAAAATTGTTCGATCATATGGTAATTCTATTTTTTAATTTTTTGAGGAACTACTTTTTTCCAAAGCAACTACATCATTTTACATTCCCACGAACAACGCACAAGGGTTTCAATTTCTCCGCATCCTGACATTTCACTTACATTTAAAAAAATCTTGTCATAAGAGAGGCAGCAGGACTTAAAGTAAAGTGAGTTGGGATTGTGATTTCTGAGCACGTGAGAGGCTGAATTGAGATCATGGCATGGGGAGAGAGGAATGAAGAGTTTCCTTGCTGTTATTGATTTCTAGTTTTTTTCCATCATGATTGGAAAACATATTTTGTATAATTTCAATAGTTTAAAATTTATTAAGACTTGTTCTGTGCTTAACATAGTCTATCCTGGAGAATATTCTATGTGCACTTGAGGAAAATATGTATTCTGCTGTTGTTGGGTGGAGCGCTCTAGGTCTAAGAGGTTTATGAAGTTTTTCAAGGCCTCTATTTGTCTGTCTGGATATTCTATCCATTACTGACAGTGAGATATTAAAGTCTGCAACTATTACAGTAGAAATGTATTTTTCTCCCTTTAATTCTGCCAAAGTGTGTGTCATACATTTTGGAGCTCTAATGTTCAATGCATACATGTTTATAATTGTTAAATCTTCCTGGTGAATTGACCCTTTTATTAATATTAGGTCCTTCTTTGTCTCTTGTAACAGTTTTGAGTTTCAGTCTATTTTGTTTGATATTAATAAGCCACCTCTGTCTTTCTTGGTTACTATTTGCACACAATATCCTTTTCCCTTCTTTTACCTTCTACCTATTTGTTTCTTTACATTTAAATTGATTCTCTTATGGACCACATATAATTGGATCATTATTTATTTTATATATTCTGCCAATCTGTGCCTTTTGATTGGAGAATTAATCCATTTACATTTAAAGCATTTTATCATGACGAAGGACTTATTTTGCCATTTTTAATTTGTTTTCTGTATGTCATCTTGATTGTGTTTCTCATTTCCTCCATTAATCATTTTCAGCATTTAGTTAATTTTTTGTAGTGACACTTTCAGATTCATTCTCATTTTCTTTTGTGTATATTCTATAGATATTTTCTTTTTGGTGTCCATGGGGATTACATATAACATCCTAAAGTTGTAACAATTTAATTTGAATTGATACCAATGTATCACATACAAAAACTTCAATCACATACAAAAACTCTATTGACATATAGCTTCCTCTACTTTATGCTATTGACGTCATGAATTGCATCTTTATATATTGTGGACCCATTATTATAGACTCATAATTATTTGTATGCTTTTTCTCTTAAATTC
>NW_012155507.1:6921757-6923150 GCF_000956105.1 Propithecus coquereli | reverse complement strand
GCCATCATTTCTTCAAATAATTTCTTTGTCATTTTCTCTCTCTTCTCCTTTTTAGATTCCCTTAATATATGTGTTGGTCTGCTTCATGATATCCCTTAAGCTCTGTCACTTTCAGCTCTGTCACTTTTCTTCACTCTTTATCATTCTGCTCCTTAAATGTGATAATTTCAATTTTCCTGTGTTCAAGGCCATTGATTCCGAGTTCTGTTTGCTCAAATCTGCTGTTGAACTCCTCTATTGAATATTGAATTTTTCAATTTAGTTATTGTCTTCATATTTTATATTTGGTTATTTCATGTAATTTCTATAACTTTTTTGATATTGTTGTTTGGTTCATATATCATTTTTCTGGTGTCTTTTTAGTTCCCTTTTCTTGTTTGTTTGTTTTTAGCTTTTTGAGCATATTAAGACAGTTGTTTTAAAGTCTTTCTCTAGTAAGATTGATGTCTCTGCTTCCTCATGGATAGTTTCTGCCAATTTATCTTCTTCCTTTGAATGGGTGATGATTTCCTGTTTATTTGTATGCCTTATCATATTTTTTTTGAAAATTTGGCACTCAAAAATACAGACACCTTTTCCAGTCATTGTAGACTTTCCTGTGCTGGGACAATCCTTCATTGATTAGCTGAGCTTGCTCTAAGACTAGGGATCAGCCCGCGGTGAAAGTTTAAGTTCTTTTCAGGTGCTTTCTTAGTAGCACGCATCTTGCTCTGGTTTGTATTTGGCTTTCTAAATTCCCTTGTATACGCAGCTGCTTTTGAATGTCTTAATTTATCAAAGTTTCATTCCAGCTTCTTGTGGGGATCTCTGATGGTTTATTTTATGTCTCCACCCATAAACTCTTGCCCCAGGCATCTGTAGATCTGTAGTTTCCTTACAACTTTCACAAGAGGTGGCCACCACTTTTCCCAGCCTGAGATCTGAGTTAGGCAAGACAGAAGCCAGTCCTTAAGACAAGCTTTAGACTGCTTCGAATGATGAAAATGATATCTTCTCTGCTCCCTCAGTTTCAAGGGAAGGAACTGGGATCTGGCCTACTGCTTCCTTCAGATCAAGACCACCTGCACTGCACAAGGGTTTTGGGGTAAGAACAGGTGAAAATGTCACAGAATTTTCTATCATTTTGTATGTGACATTTTCCTGATTGGGCATTTTCTTGGTCACTGTAGACCTCTGACTTTTTTCCAAAGCTCCTATAAGGTTAGTTCAGCCAGGTTCTGATTGTTTTTGATGTTCCCATGGAGGAAAATTAGTTTCCTAGTCTGTCATTTTTCTTTAAGTTTTTTAAAAGAATATTTAAGTGTTTCACTCTCAGCCACTTCTCTTACTTTCCTGCTCTAAACCTAAAACAAAACAAAACAAAACAAAAAAACAGGTAGAATTCTTTTGGCTA
>NW_012155507.1:6919516-6921707 GCF_000956105.1 Propithecus coquereli | reverse complement strand
TATTTGCTTCAATATCAAATATATTCAATTAGGTTTACCCTGACAGTCCTATTTAAAATTGAAACCCATTTCAGTGGGTACTCCCTACTCTGCCCCCATTATCCTCTTACCTATCTTTTTTTCCATAGAACTAACCATCAACATACTACATAATTTATTCATTTATTTTGCTTATTATTTGTCTTCTTCCATTATAATGTAAAGACCATGAGGCAGAGATTTGTCATTTTTATTTATTTTTGTATCCCTTGCACCTAGAACAATGTCTGGCACTTAGGAGGTGCTTAATAAATATTTATTAAATAAATACATGAATATTCTACCTTTTATTTGATAAATGACTGAATAGAACATGACTGAAATATTACCTTCTCCATGATGCCAACACCTATTACATAAATAACTCCAGGAAAAAAATCCATTTCAAATCATTGGTGCCTATACATCTATTTGATTTATACAACAAAGCAAAGTAAAATGAAACCCAGCACTTTATAAAGTGCTTTGAAATAGAGGTATACAAAATTGTTTCACATCTATTTTTTCCCATAAATCTAACAATTTTGAGTGGTATACAAGATAGGGAATATTATCTCCATTTAACGGAGGAGGAAATTAGGTTACAGAAAATAAGTTATTAGATAAGGAATCTGTGTCTTCTCATTTCTGGTCACTCTACTTTCTCCTATTAGTGGTGTATACACACTTTTATCTATGATTTTCTGCACACAGTCTTACTAGAGCAACCACTTAGATGGATTCGATTAGCCAGTCAACCTATAATTAATTCTGCCAAACAATTTACTGTGCATTGTCATTGTGGAATGGAAAAAAGTGACCTAATTGCTTTGACATTCCTGACCTTTTTGTATATCCCTGTCATTAAAACTACATGTGTGGTATTCATAGAATCTGCGTCATAGCATTGGAAGAACCAGGAAAGAAAGGCTACGTCTTCTTCATGTGTCTGTTAACACTTGTCCCCTCTGAGATGTCTTTTGCTTTAGGAACTCAATAAATACATCTTTGTGATGGATGAAAGTAGGCCAAGTGAGTACAAATAAATTATGACAGACAAGATAACCTTTCTTTGCTTACCTCCTCATACAGTAGTAATATTTGTAGGATACATTGTCAGTATTCCAAATAGAATATGCCAAAGAATAGACTTCCAATAGATATCCCCAGATATTCCATTCATTGCTTTAAATAGATGATGTGATCTTTGGGGAAATAAGAGATCCAATTGATGACAGAGCAATTAATGAGACTGAATGTCAACAAAGTTATATGAAAGGTATTTATCATCTCAAGACACATTTTAAAGGTAGCAAACACTTGAGGATATTTTATCTTTGGATAAATAATGAAGCAGCTGATCATAAAGATCTAAAGTAAAATAGAGCATATGCGTTATGACATTTATTTAATCATTAATCTCATGCCCATGTATTTTGGGCTAAAAGGATCTTTTCAGTATGAATTGAGCAAAAAAAAAAAAAACCTTAAGTTAGCACTAAGAATTAACAGACATCATTCAGGTAATCCATTTTCTCAGAAAGACAATATTGAAGCATAAAATGCTAGTGGTTATTGTATCCCAATTCATTTGCTTTCAATTTATTTTCTCCTTGATTTTTGTGAAGCTAATATTAGAGTCAGTTACATCCTATATTTCCTAGGTTGCCTATGTGCATATTAATATGGGAGAGGATAATTCTACTTCACTATCTGTGAATGCTTGAACCACATGTTTATTAATAAGGAAAGGGAAACAATGAAAGGTGGGCCTTGTAGGCATTATAAAATTCAGGGTGTTCATTGAGAGAAGGGATCTTTTAGACAAGACATTTTCATTTATGAAAGATAAGATAGAGTACAATATTGGTATTTAAAATCATTAACCTAAAAATAAATGTGTCTGTCCTTTGGTTATTTAGCCAGGGCTGAGTTTCTTAATATAAATGTTAAAATGGTCATTAATAAGATTCTGTACACTGATATCACATCTGGAAGTTTCCATAGATACATGTTATAGTTCTAAGTTGATAACTATTTTAGAGAACTGATTTGTGCTTTGTAGAGAGGCATCGAGTATTTCTCTATTAGAAGTGACATGATTTGATTAAACTATTCATGTGGCTATTTTCAGCTATTAATGAGTTTCAGAACAGCAACCTTTAGAAATATA
>NW_012155507.1:6918188-6919466 GCF_000956105.1 Propithecus coquereli | reverse complement strand
AAAGTCAATTTGATTAATTTTAATAAACATTGCATTTTTCAACAATGCAGCTGGCACATAAATTGAGGTAGTAATTGGGGAATAATGTACCTTGGTTTATGTAGAATTTTATCAAGGCCTGCTCATCATTCAGAAAATTACATGGTATTTGAATTGGCAATTTAAATTCCTAAATTGGTTTGAATTTTTAGCTGTCAAACTTGTGTTGTGGTTATATATAGGTGTAATGCATTGTGTCATCTATTGTAGTCAAGTTTAAGTATCCAAATATTGAAATACTTATTTTATTATGATATACTTTTAAAATTCTACTTTAAGTTATATAGTAGACACTATATTGTGTTTTTAATTGTGTATGCACAGAGGTTATATTAACTATCAATTTCAGCACAGTGAAGAGGATGCCATGACATATTTGTTATTAAAATAAGGGCATTGGACCTGAAAGTTCATTGAAACTGTTTTAGAACAAAAATTGAAGCATTGAGAATATTACTCTTTGTAGAGATCACTTTAACTATCTATAAAATTGAGATAATTAACCCATTGTGGTGCTGTAAAGATAAAATCAGATTATGCATATAGCACTAATTATAGTGCCTATTACATAGAAAGTACTCAATAAAATAGGCTACTACTACTACTATTATTATTATATGGTTATCATCTCTGGTAATTTATGCCACACTTCGTAAAATACAAATAACATATATGGTATAGAATATATATTCCGCTTGGCACAGTTGAACACCTATCCTTCCCAATCACCTTCACTCAGCTTGTATGTCCCAAAAGTGCTTGCATTTCCTCTTATCCCGTAAGCTGATCCTCTCAGTCTCCTTTTCTTGTTACCTTTCATCCCCATAACCTCTTAACTTTGGAGCAGCCCAAGGCTCAGAGCTTGGACATCTTGTGATCCCAACACAAATTACGCTGTTGGTGGTTTTATCCTGTTCCATGGCTTTAAACAATATCCATATCCTAATAATTCCCAAATCCATATGTCCAGCTAGGAACACTTTTTCGAACTTCAGTCTCATATATACAACTGCCAACTTGATATCTCTGCTTGTATATCTAATATGCATCTCAAATTAACATGTCTAAAAACAAAATTCCTAATATCTCCCCATCTGAAAACAAACACCACATGTTCTCACTAATAAGTAAGAGCTAACAGTGAATACACACAGTCATATAGTGGTGTTAAGGACATTGGAAACTAAGAAGGGTGTGGTGGGGGGAGGGATAAAAATTTACCTTTTGGGCACAATGTAC
>NW_012155507.1:6916737-6918138 GCF_000956105.1 Propithecus coquereli | reverse complement strand
CATATTGAGAAAGAGAACAATTGGAACTGCTTGTAATATGTTGTCTTCAACTTATGACAAGCTAGATAAGTCAAACAATGAATTTATTTGATTATGCCTGCTGGATATATGAACCAGAACATAAAGTCTACTGCTACCATTTTAGCACAGATTATTTTTTACAACGCATTTGGGACTCACTGAAAAAAATGCAGTTTCAATCAAATGGGACTGTCAATCTCTGCATTCTTAGACTTTATGGGATTAAATGATGTCAATTATGATCAATTTGGCCTTAGTGTTTCATGGGAGTAATCTCAAAAGCCTTTTACAGTAGATCCAATTGCATTGGTCTAACTAAAATGTATGAAGTCAGTAGGAATAGTCCTATATTTCTGAGCCCAGATATATTCCCAAATGCCCTCCCCTTCAGAAAAATGTCATCTTCCATAAATCTCAGTAATTCCTTTGCAGGTTGTAGGCAGCTCTCCATTTATCAAATGGCATTCTCAGTAGGGTTTATTCTTCTTCAAGATACTCTGGATGTTACAATTAATTACATTATAAGCTCATTCTATTATTCCTTTATACATTGTTAAACATTCTGGGATTCATTTTGCTTATAGCTATAATTACAGAAGGGCTCTTCTAATGGTTCTTGGTTGGGTATTGAGAGAGGAGATCTCTGAAGGAAAACAATATCCTTAATAACTCATAAGATGTGATTTAGGATATCCATATGGCAAAGATGATTCTGAGGAGAAAGTTGACATTTTCATTCAAGTTGAGTAGATATGGGTTCATGTTAAAAAAAAAAAAGAAAACATCTAATTGTGGTTTAAATTTGCATTTCACTGATGAGTAAAGAAGTTGAGCATTTTTTCATATGTTTCTTGGCCATTAGTCTTCTTTTGAAAGTTTCTGTTCATGTCCTTTGCCCACTTTTTGATAGGGTTGTTTGATTTTTTTCTTGCTGATTTTCCTGAGTTCTATGTATATTCTAGTTATCAGCCCTTTATCAGATGTGTAGCATGTGAATATTTTCTCCCATTCTGTAGGTTGTGTCTGCTCTCGTGATAGTTTCCTTGGCTGTGCAGAAGCTTTTTAATTTGATCAGGTCCCATTTATTTATTTTTGTTGTTGCTGTGATTGCCTTTAGGGTCTTCTTCATAAATTCTTTGCTTTATCTCAAATGAGAATGGCCTTTATCAAAATGTCCCAAAACAATAAATGTTTGCGTGGATGCGAAGAGATAGGAACACTCATAAACTGCTGGTGGGACTGAAAACTAGTACAAGCTCTGTGGAAAGTAATATGGAGACACCTTTAAGAGCTACAAGTAGAACTACCTATTGATCCAGCAATCCCATTACTGGGCGTCTACCCAAAAGAACAGAAGACATTCTATAAAAAAGACATCTG
>NW_012155507.1:6913733-6915254 GCF_000956105.1 Propithecus coquereli | reverse complement strand
TTGAGACTTTTTTGTGTGTCTCAACAATTTCAATTCTAGCCCATAGGTACCTTTTCTGGTCTCTTCTACTATCCACCACATAAAAAAATTGATTAGCATTTTTCTCATAATGGCTATCCAATTTAATTGAAATGATTATTGACCCATCTTCAATTTCCATGTTAAATTTCCTCAGAGAATTTAACTCTATTATTTGCATATTATTAGCTTTGACTCTTCCCAAAAAAATTTTCTGGATAATTGATATCTTCTTAAAAATATGATGAGCCCAAATTGCATATCTGTTCTTGCCCTTATTCCACTCTCTCAGCAAACTTCTTTTTTTATTTCAGAATATTACGGGGATACAAACATTTTGTCTACATAAATTTTTTTTATATCATTTGAGTCAAAGTTTTAAGTGTGCCCATCGCACAGGTAGTGTGCATTGTACCCATTAGGTGTGAATTTACCCATCCCTGCTTCCCCCTTCCACCTGACTGATTTCCAATGAATGTTTTTTCCATATGTGCACATACTGTTGATCAATTAGTTTCAACAACCTTCTTATGTCTGTGGTCTCAAATATCATTTCTGTGCTTTTGGCTCCTAGCTTTGATCTTCACAAGCACTTGTTTTGTCTCTCCACCCATATACTAGATAGCATCATTTGAATATTCCAATGTGACTCATTGTATCTAAAAGAAAATTCATTTTCTTTTATTCAAATAAGCCTCTCTTTATTGATCCCGTGGTTCTATTAATGATATTTCCATCTCCCCACTCATCTGGGTCATCCTGTAAGACAGATGATGACCTAGCACTTCTCCAAAATTCTGGAGAACGAGGTCAGGATATAATGACAGGCCTAAGAATAGGGGCCATGCAGTTTCCAGATTGAACCAGAAAATAAAAACAAAACAACAACAAAAATAACCTCAGCTAGATTGGCTATATCAAATATCATCTGTGCTTTGAAACTGATGATGTTAGCATTTGGCACACCAAAAGTGGCACCTCTTAGAAATAGTTCTCAAACCATAAACTATCTAAATCCTGACAATTATATAAGGTAAAATATTTGAGTGTGTTGATCCAAGATATTATCAAAAACGAAGAGATCATAGCTGCTTAAAAGAAAGCCTTCACTTGGGTATACCTCCTTCCTCCAGATAATCATGGATCTTGGCACAATCAGCATTTTAGATGGACACTTTTCAGAACTGTTCATATCATTACTGACTCATTAAAAAAAACTAGGAATAAAAGCAAATTTAAAAGATTTTAATTTAGCATGGCCTTTAAATTCAATAAATCTTCATTATATTAGACCTTGTCCCTGATATTCAGCCTCTAAGGTTAGAGTTTCCAATTCAGAAGTTTTAAAAATAAGATTGGAAAAAAAAAGATTGTTTTCACTGGCCAACACTTAAGTGCACATATAAGAATAACATTTATTGGGTGTCAGGCAGGTGGGAGGGGGGAGGAGGGGATGGGTATATACATACATAATGAGTGCGATGCACACCATCTGGGGGATGG
>NW_012155507.1:6888959-6913683 GCF_000956105.1 Propithecus coquereli | reverse complement strand
AAACAAAACAAAACAAAACAAAAAAACAGGTAGAATTCTTTTGGCTACATCTCTTAGGTACAAAAGATTAAATTTCCATAGATTTATAGTTTTCAAAAAATTTCCACTTCTATACCTGAAATTCTCATTATGCTTTTGAAGTGTGAAAAGAAAGTCATTTTTAATAAATCACTTTTTAAAAGATTCAAAAAGTACATAGATATCAATTAGTGATTATGTGGAAATATAAAGACCAAAATAAGGTACAGTGGTTCCATATAATCAAATGTAGAGCTTAGAAAAGTAAAGAAACATTGAGCTGCTGAAAAAAAAAGGAAACAAAAATATAAAAATAGAAAGGAATTCTTAAAAATGTAAGTCTAATAAAAGTTGGTATTAGCTTATTTTCTCACAATTTATTTTCATTTCCTTAATTTCTTATACTTTTTGTGTTCAGACACTGATAAGTGGATCAAAGTATAATCTTGTCCAAGGAAATCAATTCATGTCCTTCTAGCTGGAGAACTTATTGAAGTACTCTGCACAAAGTAATTAAAACTGTAATTGATCCAAGAATTATTTTGTTAAAACTTCGAATAAGCAATATTTCATGTATATTTGCAGAATGTTGAAAAACACAACTTGAGTGTGGAGAGCTAAAATCCTAAAAATTCGAGTATGTGAATTTTTCATTTTCATTTTTCATATTCAAGATGGCTGTTGAATAAATGGAACAAATTCTTTCCTAACCATCACCTCATAGTTCCAATGATTGAGTTGTTGAGTTAGATTAGATAGACTGTATTTGGTAGAGTACAAATGGAGGTTTCCAGAGAAAATGATCATTCTTCTCAAAAGTTCATAATAATTGTTATTGTTCTTAGGCAAGTTCTCAAAACTTTCTGGCTTGAGAAAATGGTATAAAGGGAAATAACATTAACATAAAACCTAAATCAGGATCTTGATATCTCTCTCTCTCCTGCTCTCTCTCTCTCCCCTCCTCTCCCCCCACAACACACACATGTGTGTATGTGCATGTGTGTGTGTATGCACATACAGTCTGGGGCTAAAGAACTAATGCAACACAGCAGAACTGTCTGGCAAATGTTGGAGAAGTCTATACTGTAGTTACTCCAATAGTTGTCAGAGGTTTTCTGTGGGCTTTGAAATCAGAGCAACCACATCCTGTTCTCCTCAAGCCATTCCAATGCAGTCCGATGTAATTAATTTTAATTAATTGATGAGCCACTGGGTTGCTATGGGCTATAATCTATTTTTTAATGAAAATGACTGGGAATTTCAAATTCACATGAAAATAGCTAAAGGGAAACAAGCCAGAGCAGTCATTTCTAACTCATTCCTATGGTACTTAACATAAAGGGATCATATTATTGCTGGAGTTATGTAATAAAGTTGATGTGGGCTTTTTTATGACATCTGTGATATTGTTAGAAGTGAAAGCCAGGCACGGTAGCTCACACCTGTGACACTAACACTTTGGGAGGCCAAGACATGAGGATCACTTGAGGCCAGGAGTTTGAGACCAGCCTGAGCAAGAGCAAAACCCTGTCTCTACAAAAAATAGAAAAATTAGCTGGGCATGGTGGCATGCACCTATAGTCCCAGCTACCTGGAAGGTTGAAGCAGGAGGATAGCTAGAGCCCAGCAGTTTGAGGTTATAGTGAGCTATGATAGTGCCACTGCACTCTAGCCTGGGTGATGGAGCAAGACCCTGGCTTAAAAAAAGGGGGGGGGGAGTGCATGCTAATTACTAAATATGCACACAAATATCATCTATGTAACAAGACAACTAAGCCAATTATAAAAAATTAATCTCCTCAGTTGGATTTAGACTGTGAACAAGTTGCTGAAATTATGACATTATATTTTAAAAGATTTAGAAAAGCCACTTCAGGTCAAATTAAAAAAAAAATACTTTTCAGAAATTCAACTGAATGACAAATTCATTGGTCACTGGGGATTTCCAATCAGATAGCTCAGATTTTCCCCCAGGGAATCTGCTCCAAATACGTCTGTTTCCTCTGGTAAGTGTGTTTTTCATCACACGCAAACCTACTGATTATATGTTAGCATGAAATTCACTATGGGCATTCCTACAGGATGTAGCAGGCAAAATGAGTAGATTTAACCTGACTCTGCAATTTTTTTTCCAGCTATCTTCAGCACTGTGAGAGATATTTTCACTTAAACTCAACTGCTTAACTTCTCTATAGAAAACCTTTCTAATTCCCCTTCCAAATAGAATTTATCTAGCTCTTGTCCTACAAATGAGCAGAGAATATTATATACAATACCAGATGCATCCATATTAACTCCAAAATCTCTCACATCTCATAACATAGTGCATAGTTTTCTTACACTCTTCAGCCCCCTTAGAAAATGCTTCTCCTGACTGGGCATGATGGTTTTGTACAGTGTCAACCTGGCTAAACTTGAAACATGTACAGTTCTGGGTTTCAGTTTACCACAAGAGAAATATGCACAAAATTTGGAAGGTAGAAGTCAAATAGAAAGCATTATATTCTGAAAGTTGGTGTGGGGTCCTGGAGCTGCTTTTTCATGTTGTTGCTGATCTACTGGATCATCTGGTTGGCATGGGGCTGCAGCCAGTCCCACAGCTCTCCAATGTTCACCAGATGTCCACCTTAGACTTCTCCATGTCCTGATCCAGGCATGTGTATAGCTCCATCGCAAGGGCAGCAACTCATTCCACAGGTTAACTGTATTGTTGAGGACAGAGGTGATGGGAGACAAACATGGATTTCAGTTTGTCCTTGTAAGTTCTATTTGTTCTTGTGGGTTCCAATTTGTACTCATGGGTTTCCTTTTGTTCACACTCTCCCCTCTTTGACAACCAGTTTTCTGCCAACTATTGGCCTTACTGATTAAGCAATGTCAGGTATATCACTAGGCACAGAGACAACAGCCTTCCACAGAAATTCTCATCAGTTTCAACAATTGCCTATGATCTAACCTCTATATCAGCCTTTTATTCTTTCATGCACATAGTGATTCTGCATCTCCAACTGAACCCTAACCAAAACACTGTTACACATAAAATGTATTGTCCTTAAATGGGGGATTGTTCTTAATATGGGTCATGGTAGATACTGCTGCTTTTCTGGATAATTATTCACAACATCATAATACTTTTGCTAGACCAGAAATTTATGTATGGAGGGTAGCTTCCAAATACTAATTCTATAAAAAGTATAAGTTTCTTCTGTTCCATTTACTAGCTAGGACATTTGGCATTCTTTTAAATGAAGATCTTATTATTTTGTAGCCCAGGGCAATGGTTTGACCTTTTCAATATTCCATAATTAGATTGGCTGCAATTGGACTTTGCCTCCTGTTTACAGTCTAAGCAGCCTCTGGGAAAGGGGCAGAATGGCCAGCTGTTCACAGTTGAAAATATTTTAAAGGTCAAAGAAATAGAGCATTTCAAGTGTCTATTCTACTGAAATGTATTCATTTTTTTCATGGGGATCAAAGAAACAGGATATGTACCCTCTGTAAAACAAAGATGAGATTATGAAATTATGCCTCATCACTTCAGAAATTTCTCAGCTGCCCTATGTAGATGTCTTGACCCTTAGACAAAGAAAGGTGTGCTTCTTAAACTATTTTGGTCTGTGTCATTCTTGGGTCACCCCTCCTCCCACTCACAGCCTCCTTCTCTCTGTTTATTACTACAAAAATAGGATACCTCAACAAAATTTAAAGAAAAGTCTAATGCTTCCATCTAAAAAGATGAATGGGCCAGGCACGGTGGCTCACGCCTGTAATCCTAGCTCTCTGGGAGGCCGAGGCGGGCGGATTGTTTGAGCTCAGGAGTTCGAAACCAGCCTAAACAAGAGCAAGACCCGGTCTCTACTAAAATTAGAAAGAAATTAATTGGACAACTAAAAATATATAGAAAAAAATAGCCGGGCATGGTGGCGCATGCCTGTAGTCCCAGCTACTCGGGAGGCTGAGGCAGGAGGATCGCTTGAGCCCAGGAGTTTGAGGTTGCTGTGAGCTAGGATGACACCACGGCACTCTAGGCCCAGGCAACACAGTGAGACTCGTCCTCAAAAAAAAAAATAATAAAAAACAAAAAGATGAATGAAGTGATGTATGGTTTGTGAGATAGAGTCGTATTTCAAGAAGTACAAATGTTAACAGACTAGATTGCTCAGGTTAATAGAATTTGTGGGTTTAACCACAATTCTCTATGTTTTACCCTTTGTTTCTAAATTATTTAAACAAATGTTCCTCTTAATGAGTATATTCTAATGAATATCATTGAATGATGCCTTGATAATTGACATAATCATGTTAATATTGAGTGATATTTTTAAGAATTGGATTTGGACATGATGTGAATTCCTAAGGAAGTACTGACCTCATAGTATAATCTGAAGGTCGTTTTTGTTGTTGCTTATTTGGTTTTTTTGTTTTGTTTGCTTTTCATTCAGCCAAATAATAAAAAATAGGTTTCTAACAGCAATATTTTTCTTTCTCTAGTGAATACACAAACACTATACACAGATAAATTAATACCTTGATTGACTCAATCTCAGAAAATTGAGTTTTATCAGATTAGGGTAAATATAGTTATCGTTACCTGAATTTGAAAACAAAAACATGCTTTGGCATCTATAAAAATTTCTTCAGAAAATAATGAGAGACCCAGGGTTATTTAATCAACAGTGTCATCACTTTATTGAGTGAAGTTGTTAAATTAAATTATTTTGTAAGATTTTTTGCCAGGATTAAAATTTGCCTTTGTGTTAATGTATACTGTGGTAGACTTAGGGTTATTTCTGAGGAGAAGGAATTAGGTAAGCTATCTGGACTTGGAGTGAAGGGAGAGAACTTTTATCTGATCTACCTCAGGAAAGAATCCATGGAGAAGCTTGATAACTCTAACTTGAGAAAAGATGTGGGAAGGGAGTCGGAAAAGACTCATATTTTCTCCAGGGCCTAGAGTAGTTAAAAGAAGCTAAAGACATGACACTGCAGTGTTATACTATCATACTTGCCTAGGGTACTCTGGAAAAATTTTATGGCAAGAGCTACAAGCTAATAACTTTCACCAGTGCTACTTGTTCACCTAGGGGAGTAGAACAACCTGGAAAAGCCCTGCAAAAAAACCTGCAATTACATAGTTATAGAAGCTCAAAGGAAACATGGATATATAAGAACTTCAAACTACTGCTGGAGAAAACATCATCAGGGATGCCAGGCAGGAGTCATGCACAAAAGGGGGAACTACTGTGATTTTGTCTAGAAGATCTCTGAGACAAGCATATAAATCATAGTGCTATTGTCCAGAAGTCACTAGACATGGGCTCTTGGGACCATTCACCAAGGAAAAAAATTATCTTGATATAATATATGTCTCCCATGAATCAACATGATTAGATAAAGATTATTGATAAACTTCACCTCATATGGAACTCACAACAAGTGATGACCTTTGTGTTTCTAGACATGTTATAAAATATGAAAGGGCAGATACCAAAAAAGAGCCCTTGCTAACTCTTAACTCATGGGTAAGTAGCATCTGTTGACTGGAGGGGATATCCTAGATTCCTTTTCTATGCCCCTAATGACACTCCAATATTAAGCAAAGCTTTACTGGTCATAATGCTTCATTGGGGACTTTACCAGTAATCTTAACAAGTACACAGATTTCCTTTCTTTCTTTCTTTCTTTCTTTCTTTCTTTCAGACAGAGTCTTGCTCTGTCACCCTGGCTAGAGTGCAGTGGCATGATCATAGCTAACTGCAACCTCAAACTTCTGGGCTCACGCAATCCTTCTGCCTCAGCCTCCCACACAGCTGGGACTCATAGGTGTGCGCCACCATGCCTGGCTAATTTTTCTATTTTTTGTAGAGATGGGGTCTCACTTTTGTTCAGGCTGGTCTTGAACTCCCAATCTCAAGCAATCCTCCTGCCTCGGGTTCCCAAAGTGCTAGGATTATAGGCGTGAGCCACCACGCCTGACCCAGATTTCCTTTCAAATGTGAAGATATATAGTCGAGGTTAAGAAATTCAAGACCACAGCTTAATTCCCGGAGTGAACTACTGGGAAGATTTAATGCAACCCTGAAGGGAATAATTAAGAAGTATGTGGATAATCATGCTAATAATTTAGATGAGAAATTTTACCAGTTCTGTCATTTACATACAGAGAGGTCTCATAGGAATTATTTCATTTTTTTATAATTCAGAATTATACATGGAAGGAAAGAGGGAAGTACATTTAATTAAATAACTAGATTGTCCATGCTAGAACATTACACTAAATTATAGTCTGATATATATGGCATCGTATTTAAGGTAAATGATTTAAGTATCAACCTAATAATGTAGAGATTATTATATTCATCTGATTCTTTAGAGGCATCATACATGGCTTACTGCTTATCTGTTTTATTAAACTACCCTCTGTAATTTATATAGTATTTAAAAATCTTCATTTATGCACATATAAAATGAAGATACTATGTGTGTATCCATAAAAGATATAGCTTCATTTATACATGTATAATTTACATATACTCTGCTATACTGCTAAATTAATATTGTTACCAAATGCCAACTTGTTTCCGGATACTGGATTTAGGGAGACCTCTCACTATTGACCAACTGAAAACAAACCAAAGGATAAAAATAAGGAACATATTCTGGTATACTGAAAATAACTGGTGAAGGGATTAAGTTGAATTAGAAAGATGCAAAAAATCTGAATCGCCTGGAGACCTCGTGCTTTCCTGGCGGGCTGGGTCTTGCCTTGATGTTGCTGAGCAGCCAGAGAACATGCTTTCTTGCTACTGTTCAGGACTGTGTGCAGTTTTGCTAGTCCAGGGAACCCACCTGGAGGACGAACGTTTGGGCACATACGTTTGGGCACATACATGGTTGTCTTCTCCATTAAGGATTGGGGACCCAATCAGATTTACAGCTTGCCATGCCTGGTTTTAAGTGGGTTCTGCTCTTGGTTATCCACATGGGAAAGGGGGTTCGTATGTGGAATTTCCTCTGTTTCGCCCTGGAAGACTGAGTGCTTTCCCTGGCCCACAGACCTTAGTTAAGTATTCACTCAGGGTATAAGTGTGTGGCCTGGTGTGGAATTGAAGTTCTAAAGTCTTAGACCTAAGGTCTGGTCTGTGTGAACACCCTGGATGAATCCTTGAGTCCAAGGAGGAAAATTCAAGACTAAGGTTCCCCTGACAGCAGGTGTTTGACCAGAATTTGTCATGCTGTTTTCAGGGCTACCTGGGGGACATGTGGGAAAGGTGGTAGTGGTGGCACTGGTGGTGTGAGGCCGGGGCTACGCTCAGACTTGCAAGACAGGCTTTATTACTCTGGACTCGCTCACCACACACAGGCGAATTCTCTCAGGTGCTTTCTGCGATCAGCGGGGCTCACCCAGTTCAGGGAGAGTGTGTGTTGCAGTGTAGGGTTCCCTTGTTCTTGGGACCTGCTGCAGTTCTCCCCTAGCATTATAGTAGGTCAAATTTCTCTTTCAGTTCACACCCTCAGAGGTCTGTTGTGAAAATATTTACCTCTCATTCGTTAGTGAAATCATCCTAATGGACTTCTGCAAACTTTCTATTGTGAGTGGCTTTGATTCCTTTCATTTTTAGGCAGTATTTTCTGTTTTACATAATTTGATTATTTTGTGAGTTTTGCTTTGTTAGAGTAGGTTTCAGAATGACTTATCTTCTCAAAATATGTACTGTAACTTATTATCTAGTTCCAAATCATTTTGAATTTTTTCTATGTAATTTTTCTGAAGGAATAACACATTCAAGTATATAATTCCTACACTGAATGAGTCTTCTGTTTTATTTTATACTTACAAGAGTTTTCTCAATTATTTACACAAAATTCTCATGCCTTATTTTGGTGTTTTTATGTGACTTGTCTTTGAATAAATCATCCATTAACTAGTGTTATATTTTCTAAAACCTTATTTAAGAACTGATTTGATTCTTACATATCATTAAATCGATTATTTCTTATCTTTAAAAAAAAAGAAAGACGCAAAAAATCAATTTACTGTAAGGAAGACAAACTTTCAGGTTATATCATAGTATGCCAATAATATGCACACATTAAACATTATAGATTAATGAAAAAATGTTTCTTTTGGAGAAAAACACAAATGTGGAAATTCATTAACAACCTAGAAGTAATACATTTACAGAACAATACATATTAGAATTTTGAAAGGAGGAAGAAGGATATTATTCTTGCTCCTTTATACAGATGTAAGTTGAAGACTACTGGAGAGTTCTACCTATGATTTCAAACTTGCTAAATGAAATGAAGAGTCTTATGCAGTTTCTCTTGAATAAGTCACCAGAGAAACCCCCAAGTGGTACATGTAAATTGAGCTAAACCCACTCTTCTTAAATATTATTAATAAACATCATAACTACTTAAGTGTTTCTTAAAAATATAATTATTGAGCTCTGCCACTATAGATGTTGATTAAGTGGGTCTGTTATAGTGCCCAAGGTTATACTTTTAAACAAAACTCCTAATCATCATAATGGAAGGATTTTAACTATAAAATTTCAGACACGTAAGAAACTTCAGAAAGTCTAGTTCTTAGTGTCACCATGGGATCTGATGGTTGGAGAAACCAGAATCAAAGGAAAAATAAACAATTGGTGTTCTTCATCATCTCCTAGAAGGATAATTCCTGAAATAATGCAGGTAGTCTTACATCACTTTCTAGTGGTATTGCTTACAGAAAAAATGTTGTTCATTTTGATGTAGTCCAATTTATCTATTTTTTGTGACATGTAAGAAAGAGTTATATCTGGGCTGAGAGATAGATGTACTTCACTGAAAACCATGTAGCACTAATTGGACTGTCTATATAGAGAGGATGATAATTCAATTAGGGCACAAATTTGTAGAATGAATGGAAAGGTTTTAGGTTAAATCAGTATAGTGATAAGATAGTAAAATAAGGAATTAACCAAACTTCTCAGAATTTCTAATCTTCTCTCTTGATGTTTTTTCTACATAGAAGGCACATTAAATCCTACATGTATAATAGACAATTTAATTCCATAATAATGCTTGATGTGTACCCTATGCTCAAAATCAATGTACTGTTTGATCAATTAGGGACTACTAAAATTATTTCAACTAGAGATTACAGAAATGGCCATTTTTAAAAAGGACTTTATTGATATATAATTCATATATCATAAAATTTACTCATTTAAACTGTAAGATTCAATAGTTTTTACATATATACAGACTTGTAGTACAACCATCACCACAATCTAACTTTAGAACATTCTCATCACCTCAAAAAGGAATCCCATACTCATGAGTAACTATTCTGCATTCTATCTCCAGATATTTCTCAGCCTGATGTACATAACGATCTACTTAATGTCCCTATATGATTATCTATTTATTCTCTTTCATATAAATGGAATTATACACTATTGGTCTTTTGTGACTTGCTTTTTTTACATAGCAAATGTTTTCAAGGTTCATCCATGTTGTAGCATGTATCAGTACTTCATTAATTTTTACTGTCAGATACTATCCAACTGTACAGCTACACCACATTTTAGTGTTTTTATTTTCACTTTTTGGCTAATATGAATAATGGTGCTGTGAATATTTACTTACAAGTTTTTGTAAAGTCATATGTTTTCATTTACCTTGGGTATATACCAATGACTTAAATTTATCGGTCACATGGTAATTTCATGTTTAACATTTTACAGAACTGCCAGACCATTTTCCAAGATAGCTGCACAACTTTACAATCCCATTAACAATTTATGAGAGTTCCAATTTTTGCACATCCAAGCCAACATGGGTTTGTGTCTTTTTAATTAAAGCCATCCTAGTGAATATGAATCAGTACCTTATCATGGTTTTTATTCTCATTTATATAATGACTACTGATGTTCAGCATAGTCATCATTTTTATCTCTTATTGGTCATTTTTATCTCTTCTTTGAAGAAACGTCTATCAGATCATTGGCTCTTTTTAAATTTACGCTATTTATCTTTTCATTATTAAGTTGTAAGCATTCTGTATATATTCTGGATAGAAGTCTTTTATCAAGCACATTATTTGAATTTTTTTCTCATTGACTTGTATTTTCATTGTCTTGATGGTATTGTTCACAGCACAAAAGTTTTTCATTTGACATCGTCCAATTTATCTATTTTTGTGACTTGTGTTTTTTTGTGTCATATCTCAGAAACTATAGCCAAGACCAAGGTTATCAAGAACTACTATGTTTTATTTTATGTATTTTATAGGTTTAGCATTTACATCTAGGTCTATAATCCATTTTGAGTTAATTTTTATATGATTTGAGGAAGGACTTCAAATTCATTCTTTCTGCATGTGGAATATTCAGCTGACCCAGTAACATTATTAAAAAGAATACTATTTCTCCATTGAAATGTCATGATACATTTGTTGAAAATAGTTGATCTTTAAATAAGAGTTTATTTTTGGACTCTCAATTCTATTCTGCTGATATACAAGTCTATCCTTATATCAATATCACACTGCCTTCATTATTGCATCTCTGTAACAAGTTTTGAAATTGGGAAATGTGATTCCCTCAAATTTATATTTTTGTTTTCCTTTAAAAGGTTTTGGCTAATCTGGGTCCTTTGCTTTTCCATATAAATTTCAAGTTAACATGTCAATTTCTACAAAAAAATGCATCTGATATTTTGACAGAAATTGGTTTAAATCTACATATCATTTTGGGAAAGTATTGCCATCTTAACGATATGAAGTCTTCAAATCCATGAACAAGAGATATTTTTTTCCATTTATTTATGTCTTCTTTTGTTTCTTTCCTCAGAGTTTTGTAGTTTTCAGTGTACAAGTCTTGCACTTTATTAAAGTTATTCCTAGATATTTTGATACTATATAAATACAATTGTTTTCTTAATTTTATTTCCCCATCATTCATTGCTAATAGACAGAAATACAATTTATTTTTAATATTGACCTTCTACCATATCATGCAAACTTGCTGAACTCTTGTTAGTTCTAATAGTATTTTAGTAATTTCCTTAGGATTTTTGATATACAAGATTATGTAGTCTCCAAATATACATTATTTCTTTCCTTCCTTAATGTCTTTTATTTCTTTTTATTGCCTAATTGCCATTACTAGAACCCCCAGCACAACATTAAATGTAATTGGTGAAAGACATACTTGGCTTCTTTCTGATCATAGGGGTAAGCATTCAGTCTTTCACCATTAAATGGGAAGTTAACTGAGGGAGTTTTGTAGATGGCCTTTATCAGGTTAAGTTCCCTTTTATTCCTAGTAGGAGGTTGTTTTTTTTTTTAATTAAATGGTGTTGAATTTTATCAAATGCTTTCTCTGTGTCTATTGAGATGATCATGTGGTTTTTGTCCTTTTCTCTGTTAATGTGGTACATATTGATGTTCCGATGTTAACCAACATTTTATTCCTAAGATAAATCCCACTCACTCACGATGAATAATCTTTTTTTACATTTTTCTGTATTTTTTATTTTTTTATTTCAAAAAATTTAAGGAGTACAAGTGTTTTTTGTTATGTGGATAAAATGTATCATGCTGGAGTCAGGGCTTTTAGTGTACCCATCACCAGAATAGTGGACATTGTATTTGATAGGTGGATTTTTATCCCTTACCACCCTCCCACCCTCCTACCTTCTTAGTTTCTGATGTCCATTATGGTTCTTTATGACCAAATATATCTTTCATTTAGCTCCCACTTATAAGTGAGAAAATGTGTTATTTTTTTTCATTCCTGAGATACTTCACTTAGGATAAGGGTCTTCAGTTCCATCCAAGTTGCTGCAAAAGACATTACTTCCTTCCTTTATATCATTGAGTAGTAGTACTCTATTTTGTATACATACCACATTTTTTTAATCTGCTCATTAGTTGATAGGCACTTAGGCTGATACCATATCTTTGGTATTGTGAATTGTGCTGTGATAAACATTTGAGTACAGGTGTCTTTTTTATACAATGATTTCTTTTCCATTGGGTACATACCCAGTAGTAGGATTGCTGGATCAAATGGTAGGTCTACTTTTAGTTCCTTGAAAAGTCTCCATACTGCTTTCCATGGTGGTTGTACAAGTTTACATTCCCACCAACAGTATAGAAGTGTTCCCTTTTCACTACAACTGCACCAACGTTTATTGTTTTTTTTTTGACTTTTTAATAATGACACTTCTAAGAGGGGTAAGGTGGTATCTCATTGTGGTTTTAATTTTTATTTCCCTGATAATTAGTGATGTTGAGCATTTTTTCATATATTTGTTGGCCATTATCTTCTATCTTCTTTTGAGAAGAGTCTGCTCATGTCTTTTGCCCACTTTTTGATGAGGTTATTTGTTTTTTCTTGCTGATTTGTTTGATTTTTGTAGATTTGGCATATTATTATGTATTTGGTTTTCTAGTTATTTTGTTGACAATTTTAGCATCCACATTCATTAGAAATATTGATCTGTGATTTTATTTTCTTGTGATGTCACTATCTGATTTTGCTTGCAAGGTTATCATAGCTGATTAGAATGAGTTGAGAATTTTTTCCTCCTCTTTTATTTTCTGGAAGAGTTTGTAAAGAACTGATACTTATCATTCTTTAAATCTTTTGTAGAACTCAACAGTAAAGCCATCTAGACTTGGGCTTTTCTTTATGCTATATTATTTAATTAGTAATTCAATTTATTTTTGTTTTGTTATATGTCTAATGAGACTTTATGTTTTTTCTTGAGTCAGTTTTGGCAGAGTTACAGTAGGAAAAAACATCTTCAGTTTTTTCTATGTATCTTTTTAGTTGGTGACAGTAGTGGGATTTGCTAGAATGGCCCTGGCTCACAGAAACATATAGTTTGGGAAGAAGAAAGATAAAAGAGTAGGGGATGAGGAATCTTTGATTCTTGGGTAGCCACATAGTCACCCATGGTATGGAGCAGCAGCTGTGCTATAATCAGTTACTAAAGGTAAAAGTTATCAATGGAATTTACAGATGGACCCAACTCCTGAGGAGTTGGATCCCTAGATTCATAAGTAAATGAAAACTAATAAGAAAAAAAGTGAAACACTCAAACCCTTGGTTATTGTTATCTGTAATAGCTACAATGAAATTATTTTTATTTTATTTTATTTATTTATTTAGAGACAGAGTCTTGCTCTGTTGCCCGGGCTAGAGTGCCATGGTGTCATCATAGCTCACTGCAACCTCAAACTCCTGGGCTCAAGCGATCCTCCTGCCTCAGCCTCCCAGTAGCTGGGACTACGGGTGTGCACCACCATGCCTAGCTAAAAGTTACAATAAAATTAAAAGAAAGTTCCGGGGTAGGCCTTGATGTTAGATCAAACTCAGATTTCAGTGAGTCTGAACTTGAGTGTGGGTCACTAGCCCCAAACCTGAGCCCCAAGGGAAAAATTATGCAGAAAACAGAAGGTACCTCTTAGACTTATAGTTACCAAGAAGGTAGTCAATGTAGGTGAAGGGGAAAACCAAAATACTGTTGAAAGCAGAGGATATAGGTGAAGGAATTATTTTATTTTGTAGATTGGTATCATCAGCTTCATGAGAAACATTACTAAAATAGATTTTAAGAATAACCTATGATTAATATCTTCGGTTTTAAATGCTGCAGAGAGTAAAAGCACATTTGGGTTGATGTAGGACCCACAGCTCACTACAAAACAATCACAGATGGCTATATGTGGTTCAGATGCACAGGACTTTGTTACTGAGGGAATAACCAGTGTTGTGGACTGGATAAACACCACTGTAAAGTGTGTTTATCTTGAGAAGAGGGACTGCCCACTTCCCCTTATAAATTTCAAGTGGAACACCCCAGGTGAAGCAACTGATATGCTTTCCATGCAAGTCATGAAAGACTGACTTTTGACTCAGATATTTACATGTTTAATATGCCCATTACCCATGTCATGGTAAATGCTGTGGATAAGGAGGCCCCTTTAATGTTGATGCCCCATATAACCTTTCTGATGCAAAATGGAAGGATAGTTCAGGAAGCTTTATCAGATTTTTTGCCTCAGCTTCCCCTCATGGGTCTTACAGATACTAATAAAAACATTAAGTTAATTAACAAGAGACTGATGAAAGTCAGAAGGAAAAGTCAAAGGACTCATCCTAGGAAGGTGGAAATGTTTAAAAAGTTATTCAAAAATTAGATGAATAAAGTAAATATTGATAAGAGTGAAGCAAAGAGGAAAAAGAAAGAGAGAATCACAGGACTCATTCCAGTAGTATGGAAATCTTTAGATAATTTTTTAAAAAATGGGATGAATTAAACAGACATTGATGGGGTTAAACAAAGGTCATAATACAACACTATCAAAGCTTGAGTTGACCAAATGGAGCCAAAGTTAATCCCCCAACATTAAAGGACTCCAAACAGGTTTACTGTATTTATCCTACTTGGAAGAAATTTAAAATGAGAGAAGAAAAAGATTACAATTAAAAATGTGATCTGAAATTGCCTAGGAGAGTAGTCAGGCAGATTAATCAATCAATATAAAGATTGACAAAATAGCCAGGATCCCTTGGTTCAACCCACTGCTGGGGACCCAAAACCTTTTGCACTAGAGTGAGTAAAATGGCTAAAGGGGTGAAGAAAATTTCCTGAAAGTAGATCATAAAAATATAAGGGTTGATAGGGTTATGAAAGTTGGATCATTTAAAAAGGCTTTATCTAAAGAAGGTATATCTCCTTTATCTGTATGTGTTTTGGGAATGGATATTATGTCTGGCTGGGGAATACCTAGTATTATAAAACTAAAACATGTTGATGAAGTCCTAATGGAGGCTGCAGTTAGGAAAGTAAGGTTGATGGAATTAAGGTAAGATTTTAGGAGAATTGATATATTTGAATATGCTTCATGTGAAATGATTACATCTCTGTCACCTGATTTACCTGATTGTATTATAGGGATATGCATTTTATCTAACTGGGAATGTCTCCCCTACCTAGCATTGTAAAACAGAAGGCATGTAAATCTACCCTTCAAACAATATTAATTGGACATGCTAAATGGGAACCAGTAAGCTTGCCTGAGCCCACAGAGTGTAGAATAGAAGCTGGTATGAACAAATTCTCTGTTTGATAACCCCTTGTGGAGCATAGACTGGGGTTTATGGCAAAAGCCCATGAGACCCTCCCAATGACTACTGGGACTCTGGACTACAGACTTTAAGTTGTTTATACAGGACAATGCTACCTGGGAAATGCAAGGAGGAGATATTCACAAACAGGAAGCCTTTTTTTCTCCAGGATTGACTCTGGAACTGTGAGAGGAGCTTCTGGATTCTATCAGCACTTAGACCAAGTGTCCTATAAACATCTCTCAACTGACCAAAAGAGAGATGTTTGGTTTGTAGATGATGGTTCCAAAGCAAATGGACAGCATCCTATTTGGAAGAATGGCACTTTGATTAAAGAAGGTAAAAACAAACCAGCTTAGTGGGCTGGATTGCATACTGTTTTCCTAGCAGTGATGGAAGAATTGAACAGTGGTAGAAGCTCCTGTGTTTGGGTTTTTATTGACTCATGAGCAGTGGCTAATGGCCTGGCCACATAGTCAGGCAAGAGGATAATAGCAACCTAGTCTATTAAAGGGATGCCTATATGGGGCATGGCCCTATGGAAATTTGAGAGGTGCTTTAAAGTAGGACATGCTGATACCAATCAGAAGAACTTCCTTCCAGGTTTGGAAGGTGATTGAAATCAACACGCAGATATCCCTATGTGCTCACTTAAGGTGTCCACCTTGGTCCATACAATGAATGGAATGGAGAAGCTGCAGCAATGTAGAGATAGGCAGAATCTAGACATATTTCTTTTGTACCCTCTTAGGCATACAATGACAATAAGGACTGTTCTGTCTACCAGAAAAAGAGACAGACTGCAGATGCCTATGTGGCAGATTCCATAGTGGGAAGGCCCTAAACATAGCTGGCAAGGAAGACTGATTCTGGTAGCCATGAGGGGTTACAAATGGGTCTTGACCATAATAGACACTGACTCTGGACTGGGCTTTACTTACCAGGTGGAAGATGCAAATGGTCAGAGTGCTACAGAAGGACCAGGACAGAAGATATTACATCAGTTGGATGGCCAAGTCACATTTTCTAAGACTAAGGAACACACTGTACAGCCCATAATGTCCAAAACGGGCAGAGAGGTACCCTCTTAAAAATAATAGTTTGATTCATAAGGGGAATGGTGAGAAAAACAAACTTTTTTATCTGTGGTATGCAAGCCTCCTCTAAATTATTAGGCCCAGAGAAGCATGAGAATGAGATATCAGTCACATCTCACTTCATCCCTTGATGTCTTGAAGCTGCTTGCTATGTGGACTCAAGACCGACTGCTCCCACAAGTAGCTATAAAGTAATCTAACAATGCTGCAATGCTGCACACTGGACACCCATAACTTATACTCTATAGCTCAACAAAGTATATCTAATCACTAATCAATGTTATTTCTGTAAGCCAGTGAAACTTTCTGACAAACAACTTTGTATCAGCCCACTCCTTGTCCTCCTTTTTGACTTTAAAAACCTGCTTGCATCAAAGGCCAAATGGAGCTCACATCCACGGTTACTTGCATCTGAGTTTTCCAGGCAGCTATCCTCACCTTGGCTCAAGTAAACTCTTTAAATTTATATTTTGTGCCTCAATTTCTTCATTTAGGTTGATATTTCTGATGTTGTGAGCAGGATTTAGAGCAACCCCCTCCTGACCATCCAACACTCCTCCCAGACTCAGCACCTGGCCAACCAGAATTCCTTGTGTTCTTCTGGCTACAAGAGCATTGTTGACTGTAAGGGGTGAGTCCTCCTGAATTTGGAAGTTTCTCTCTTTTAGTGAAGTCTAGATTCGCTTCAGCTGTTCTTGCCAACCCTCCCCTTCTAGTACCAAGGTTTCCATCTCTGTCTATGCGCAGGAGATTCAGGTTTCAGGGGGAAAAAAAGAAAACTGCCTTCTCCACCTCTGCATCAGGACAGAAGGTTCAGGTCAAGATCAGGCAAAGAATTCTAAAGAGAACTTCTGCCTTCTCACTTCTGCCTCACAGCAGGAGGTCTTAATCAAGATATTGGCAGTCTACCACCAATGGCTTCACATTTTTGACCTAAAATTATATAGCATTCTTTTAAAATAGCAGTTCCTTCCTGTTGCTTCTAATTCTGTCTTGTGTTTTCCTGTATGATCAATTCTTGTTAGTTTTGAGCAAAAAGGTGCACAAGAGTGAGTTCTCTCACCTCTAAAGGAAAGAAGCATTTGCTCCCTCTGACCCACTTGTGTCTTCTAGGTGACCAAAGACTTTACAGTGGCTTTGGGATGTTTTTCCATGATGTATAGAATCTCACAGGACTGCCTTACAAGAAGAACACCTGCAGGGACTTTCAGCTAAACTGGAAGGTGCACATGAGGGTTGGTTGATCATCTGGCATCTTGAGCATTCTGCCACTACAAAGTGGCAATCAAAGATTCTGATACAGGTAAGAGAGAAATTCACAACTCTTGGGTGATACCTCAAGCAGTGACACAAAGCAGCACACAACCCATTACACTGTACCAGCTTTATTCATTTACTGAAATGGAATTTCTAAACTGATGGGAAACTTCTTGTCAAACATGAACTTTCCACTAATATGCAACCCCCCTTGGAAACACCAGCTGGATTTATGTATATCTATGGAGTTCCATCTTACAAATGCCTAGATGAATTGACCCACATGACTCAAGATGACCCCAAAATGCAAAGGCCAAAATGGGGCTCTTCTGAAATGTCTAAAACAATTTATGTGCACAATTGGAAAATCTGCTTTTACAACCAAATTGAATGGGCAACTTAGCCTTGGCTTTCACAAGGGGAAAAGACTGAACCTGAAACTTGGGATGAATATTCCATACAGTTAGGATCTATGTCTTCCACAGGTGAACGAAAATAAAATCTTAAGCCCTCCAGCTGACTGAATGGACCCCCTCTTGGCCAAGGGGACCTTGGAAATACCCTAAAGCTGAGTTTCTGGCCATGAGAAGGGAGGTCAGACATGCCTCATCATGCCCCCTTCTCTTCTTGGAGACATCCTTTATAACTCATTAACAGGCCTAAGGCTATTCAAGACAAAGCTTAAACCATACCTGCAGGTCATCAATTTACTTAATAGATCACTCGAGTCTATGTCCAGATTATGTTCTGTGGCTTGTCTTTGATTAACAGACTACTTTATCTTAACTAAAAACATCCCAAGCCATTACACAAAGCTTAATTACTTTAACCAATTAAATATCAAAGAATCTTTAAATCTACCTATAACCTGTAATTCCCCACTTCAAGATGTCCTGTGTTTTGTGGCCAAACCAATGCATACCTTCTATTTATTGATTTATGACTTTATGAAATGTATAAAACCAAACTGCAACCCAACCAGGTGAGACTACTTGCTCAAGGGTCCTTGGATATGGCTCTCTGGGCTATAGTCACACGTATTTGGCTCAGAATAAACCTTTTAAATTATTTTACAGAGTTTGGGTTCTTTTCTGTTGACAAGATGGCACTCAACATGGGGCTCAGAGAAGACTCAGGATCTTCCAGAAGAGTAGCCTGAACTTGGCACCAGGTGCCAGGTATCAACATGGCTCCCTTGGGCCCCCGAACTCTGAGCTTCTCCTTGGGTAGAACTGTTAAGTCCTCCTGAGCCTCACAATCTTGGTTGATGGTCCTGATTTATTCTGAGCTGTCGGTACTTTTCCTAGGAATTTGTTCTTTGGGATTATTCTAATTTTTATCAGGAGGTACATTCTAAAGGGTCTTCTCCATTGACTCTTCCTCCCAAAATTAATCTCTATTGGCTTTCTGTGCATCTGTGTAAGAAGAAACAACTGTCCTTTTCATAGATGCATGAGGGACTGAGTTCCTCAGCTCCAAAGAAAAAGGACATTTTACTCCTCCCAACTGAAAGTCATCCCTGGGTGACCGGGGGCCTAAGTAGGAATACCTCAGGCAATACAAAGTAGCCCTATAGGAACCCCCAACAAAATTAATTAATAGAAGGTTCATCCAGGAAATGCATATAAGAGCTGATCACTTGGTGTTTTGAGCTCTCTTGGAAGTGGTAGACCCCTGAAGAGAGAAACTGAGACATATAAGAGGGTTAAAATGACTCAATGTTGAAACACTTTTGAGTTCCTGCCCATAATCAGCACACTCCGATCCACTATACTAAACCTTAAACTACAGTTCAGTTGCTTCTTTTAAAGAAAAATGGGAAACAAATCCTCTAAAAATGAGAAAAGAGAAGGAGAACAAACACCTTCAGGCACCCCAGTTAGGCTATAGTGCCTCTACTTGCTAGTATTTGTGTAAATGGAAAGGTTTGAAGGTATGTCAGATTTTCTAGGACTTCAGCTGGTTATGGCCAATTCTTGTGCACATGTTTTAACTGCTGGACAAATTACATCAAGGAAAATTCAGAGCTCAAATGGTTGACCTGCCACTATAAAGCTAAAATGTTGAATCTCTTAAGCTCTCTATATCTCTATTTTCTTTTCTGCCTATTCTGAACCTGCTAACTTTTTCTACTGATATTGAGATAAACTCAATATTTATACTAATACTATTTCAAGGCTACCTGGAGATCTTGCATCCAGTTCTAGCTAAAATGTAAACAATAAAAACTCATTTAAAGTAAAGAAAAAAGGGTAAAAGAGATTTTTAAAAAATCACAGTGCCATGTCAACTGTTTAACCTCAAACTTTGATCTACAGGCATTATTAGAGTATCTATCAGAGCAACTAAAGGTTAGTCATGTGAACAAGTTCCATTTTTTCAGAAGTAATCTGGATCCAGTCACCTTATAAACAAGTGAGTTTGTATTACTATCTCATGGCTAGAGTTCTGAGGTAAAAATCTATTGGAACTTTGTGTCCATGTCCATGTGTGTGTATGTTGTTTAGATGTGTTTTGTACGTGTATCATATGTTGTGTCTACATGATTCCAGACTAGCTTATAAATAAGGAAGTACTCATAAATTAATTAAACAAACCCAAATACTTTTCTAGTTCATGTGAATTTAGTAATCTTTGGTAAATAAGCTGGGTTATTAAAAGAAAAAATATTATTTGTAAAGTAAGAATAAAAATGTTTTCAAATTGTTAGCACACATTTTTGCCTGGGTTTTATTGGATATTTTTATGTTATTAAGGTGTCAGGGTTTCACACAAAGGTTATAAAACTATAAACCTACCCAAAACCCAAATGATCTGTGTTTGTATGATTTTTGATATGTAAGGAAAATTTAGGTAAAAATGTAGACATGCCTAAACAAAAATAAGTGTGAATAAATTAGAATAAATAAAACATCAAGTAAATAGAAGCACAAAAACAGAAACTTATGGTCAAAAGCTTATGAAAATATTTTAGTTTTGTTCTCTTAATCTTAGTTGTACATACAGTTTTTTCCACTGATTTCAATGTCTGTGGAAGGGTACTGTAAGGGTGAGGGGAAATTTCTCCTTTCCCCAAAAATTTCTCTGAAAGATCAACCCACAATTAAGGCAAATTAATAAGAGAAAGGTCTATTTACTGTGCACATTGGGAGAATCACAGAGTGATTATACAATATGCCAGTGGAATCCAGATATTTTTATAACTGCCTTTTAGAGGAGAGGGATAGATGAACAGTACAGATAATTCTGTTTAGGGGCAATAAATGGTTGCTAGAAAGGATGAATGTATGGCAGAAAAAGATTGACATGTAAATCATTTTCTTAGCAAAGTAAATTAACCTGAGAGACAGGAATTATATTTAAAATGATTTGGGCCAGTTCCAGTTGCATTCTTGATCTGGTTTTTCCTGCAATATATTGAGATAACAGGCAGAGGAAGGGAAGTCAATTGTTCTTTTTGATGGGTCAGTCAGGTTTATGTAGGTAGAGGGAAAGCCTCTTTTCAAGGGCCTGTTAATCTCTAAGAGCTTTTAATTCAAAATCCCAGGGAGCTGTATTTTCGGGGAAATTTCCTGAGCTCCTTCAGTACACATAAAACATGTTTCTAAGTCACTCTTTCTACCATCTGATATTAACAGTACTTTTAAAGATTCAAAGCTGCCTAGAAATTATAGTTACAAGAGCTTAAATTGGAAACTTTAGTTTTCCCTTTGGTCTTCCCCATTCTTTATTTGTTCTACTCTTTGCATGCTAGCTTGTTATATGTACATTATGTTGCCATAGGAAAGTTTTTGCCTAGGGGAAAAAATCCCTAAGTTGTTACTTTTTGTCTAATAATTTAAGATAAACAAAATGGTTATTAGAATCCAAAGAGAATCTGAAAACAGTCTTACTCTTTCAAAGTATTACATGTACTCAAATTTATATTTAAGTTGAAAAATGTTGAGATTATTTAGATTGTTTTTAAAATAGCTTAATCTTGATACTCATGTAAAAAACCATGTTACAACGTTGTGTCACTGAGGTGCTAAGGATTGCTGTTGAAGGTTTGTTGAGCCTACAGAAAGGCGATATTATATCAATAAATTTTATTCTGGGATGTTGGTATTTTGGAAAGATTTAATTAATTAACATATTTAAGCAGGATGTGTTCTAAAAATTCTACTACATTCATAAAACTTAAAGAAAGATCTTATATTGTTCAGAATAGCAAGTCTTACTAAAATATTTATGTTTGTTTTCTTGGTAGGCATTTTTAAGTATAAAAGTAGTAATTAAAACCATATTTTGTTTTCTGGCCTGTGTTGTATACTGAATATTCACAGGCTGTAAAAATGATTAAAGAAAATAACTTAATAGCTGGGATGTAAGTAAGCTACTAAGATAAATAAATTAGGTAACTGTAAATGGGATGAGTGCATATAAATAAAATTTTTATATAACTTGAAATTTCAAAGTTTTTTTTTAAATTAAATAATAGAGCCTCATTAAATGTCTGGGTTATTTCCAGTTAACAAAAAATTATAGGGAAACATATGCTTAAAACTTATAAAAATGGTTGTCCTCTATAAAATATTGATATATGACAAACAATTCAAGATCTTTCACTTCTTAGGTTTTCAGTAAGATTTAGGGTGACAGGGAGTTGAAATTTCATTTCTTGTTATTACATGATACTGTTGGGGCTCAAAATTTATAATTGCGAAGATGTGGAAACAACCCAAGTGCCCATCAATACATGAGTGGATTAATAAAATGTGGTATATGTACACCATGGAATACTACTCAACTACAAAAACCATAGTGACACAACACCTCTTACATTATCCTGGATAGAGATTGAGCCCATCCTTCGAAGTGAGGTATCACAAGGATGAAAAAAACATGCACTACATGTACTCGCCATCAAACTGGTAGTAATTGATCAACACTAAGGTGCCCATGTGGTAGTAATAGTCACTGGGTGCTGGTCAGGTATCGGGGGTTGGGAGTAGAGCGGATGGGGTAGGTAAACCCACAGCTAATGGAGACGGGGCACACTGTATGGGGGGAGGACATGCTTGTAGCCCTGGATTGAGCGAGGCAAATGTATTTAATGTAACCAAAATGTTTATACCCCCATATTATCCTGCATTAAAAAAAAAAAAGTCCCCAGTTTCAAGGCCCTCCCGGTTGAGTTTCTGTACCATCTCCAAGACGAGCTTCTTTTTTCTTTGCTCTCTCCTCCTCTGACTCCTTTGAATAGAAGAACTTTGTGCATCCTTGATCTTGGGAGGTTATTTCTTGAAAAGAAACAATTTTGCCCCTGCCTAAGAACTACGACAAGATTTGGAAGTGTGGTTGAGTGTTGAGTGTTAGAAAAGCAGATGTAAACCTCACCTTCATTATCATGCACTAGGCTGGGATTTCACAGAATACTCAAGAAAGACAAACAAGCAACTTCCACAAAGATTTGGCTAATACATACACTAGATAACAGTGACTTGTGGTTTTAAGTTTAGAGAAATAAAAATGTTTTGGAACGTGGCTTGGTTAGGAGATATGTCTCCCTACAGCTATAAACCAGGGAAGAGAAATCAAATCCCTACCTGATGAGTGATCAAAGAGTGCTAAATGTGTCTCAGATCACATGTAACAGAGTTAACCCCTGTTGGAACAAACTGATGGAATTGCTAGTTGACCCTTGAACATCACAAGTTTGAACTTCTTGGGTTCACTTATACAGGACTTTTTTTCAATAAAAATTATACCAAGTGAAAAAAAAATACCCCAAAATGTGACATTTTGACATGACTGACTAAAGAAGCCTCAAGGTCTCTCTGACCTCCCCTTACCATAGATTATTCGAATGAACAAAAGGTTAGAGTTTTCTTATCTGCCTAAAATCCACACCCACCTAGGGGAACAATTGATCTTTATCTTCCCCTCCCTGTAAGAACAGGAATGAGACCACACGTGAATAAGATACTTTAAAAAGATAATGTCCTATCTCTACCAGTTAATCTTTGTTCCCCATCCATTCATCTTTTCTAGTAATCCTTTATTGCTCCTCAACAAATTCCTGTTTTACCCATCTCATAACCCATTTTATCACAAAGGCACCTTAAGGCCTAATGGTTACAACTCTTTGCTTTCACTGCAGCAACTGGGTTTCAATTCACAGTCTGGGAATAAATGGATATTTATGTGAAGTATTAACTTTCACTCCTCCCTACTTCTTCCTCTTTGCCACCTTTAGTACCCCATTAAAGAACCTAAAAGGAACTTGAACTTTCTGAGGCCCCTTGAGGAATTCAGAAAAAGGAACTACTCACCTCCTTTTCTTTGAGGCCTTATGTTTTCCTTGAGGAGTCTAAAGAATCATGGACGGATTCCTCTCAGATATAAAACTCTGTTCTTTTAGTATCCCATTACCTCTTTGGCTTTTAGGGATACTAAAAATTACATTGTATTGTGAAAAAAATGTTTTTGATATATATAATGGCTATGCAAAATGACAATGTTAGGGGTGGCTAAATACACTTGTTTAATAGTAATTGCTACAGAAGCTCCTCTTTTCGAGATAAGGAAAACATGGATTGGGCACCTGGAAGCTACAGCCTAGAGGCTTTCCATTCAAGGATAACACTCCCATGGGTGATGAACTGGTCCCAGAGTGAGCTGATTAGCACTGGGTTGCCGCCAACCTTAGAAAATGTCCCTATTGTGAGGTGCACTATGGAAACATTGCACTGTCCAGTCCTATAGCATTTCCCTCTTTTGGGGCTCCCAAGACTCACTGTAGAACCTAAATCCCTGATTTTGAGGGATCTAAGTATTCTGTCTTCCAGCTGTACTGGTGCTAAAACTGCAGGCTTTCTTTGCCCTGCTCCTTAAAGGGGTTCCACACTAAACCTAGCAATATAATTAAGAAACTAACTAAATTGAAAAGACCACCTATCAAACTAAATCAGTCTATGGTTAGCTATCTATTTTAAAATGCTTTGTAAAACAAATTTTACCTCTATAAACAAAAAATCTCCCTTTGTAAGGACATCTTCCTCTCTGCACCTAAACCGCAAGAAACATTTAAGATAAAAAAGACAGTGGCTCAAAGTTTCAGTAACAAAACTTATCTTTTTTTAGGTCTATGTTCTGCAGGTTGAAATGTAAATTTTCTATCTAGTTTCGTTTCTTTGTATATGAAAATTTAGAGTTGCCTAACAACAAATGTCTAGG
>NW_012155507.1:6886113-6888174 GCF_000956105.1 Propithecus coquereli | reverse complement strand
GATCAGGGACTATTGTAGAAGAGGTGGGGGTGTGAGATTGTAAAGGCCCATTTTCAGGGATGGAATTAGTTCAGACCCTCCAGATCAAAGATGGCCACACAGATGCCTAAACAACTACTAAATGAGAGACTTTGCCTTTCTTGGCCATGTGGTCCAAACATCCATCTTGACCATAAAGAATATACTGCTTTCCACAGACTTAGAGCTTCCTGAGTATAATTGTTCTCAATTATGGGGTTTATGCAAATAGAGATATAACAAAAAATTTCTTGGCCACCTTAGGACAAATTACTAAAGAGACTAAAAATACTGTGACACAACAAAAGTTTCTAAATTCCTTAGCTTAAATGTTTAACAGTGCTTATGTTTTATATAACAAATTGCTACAAGTCTGCAACTAAAGCCAATAATACAGTAGCTCAACACTTACAGATAAATTAATTTTGTAACCTTGCCTTTGACATTTTAGTTTTTACTCTTATGTTGCCTAGAAGGGTTTAAAGGGTTGATGAGTGCCTGTCCACCTCCAGTCCCATCTGGTCTATAGAATTTAATTGGTTATTTTAGGCCTTTTTGCTCTTATGTCCCCTTGGTCACAAGGGTCACACTGAGGGCCTAGATGGACTTGGGGCAGGTAGCCACACCATCCCGGCAACAATGAAACAAAATAAGTATGCGGCCATCAATACTGCCTCTTATAGATCTTGGCCAAAAGCGGGTAACTGTGAACTAAAATAAAATCTTAAGCCCTCCATCTGACTGAGTGGACACCCTCTTGGCCAAGGGAACCCCAGAAATACCCTAAAGCTGAGTTGCTGGCCATGAGAAGGGAGGTCAGACATGCCTCATCATGCCCCCCTACCTTCCTGGAGATATCCTTTATAACTTATTAACAGGCCTAAGGCTATGCAAGACAAAGATTAAATCACACCTGCAGGTTATCAATTTACTTAACAGATCTCTTGAGTCTATGTCCAGTATATGTCTGGTGGCTTGTCTCTGATTAACAGACTTCCTTATCTTAACTTAAAACATTCAAAGCCTTTAGACAAAGCTTCAATTCTTTAACCATTTAAAAATCAAAGAATCTTTAAAACTACCTATAACCTGTAATTTCCTGCTTCAAGATTCACTGCCTTTTGTTGCCGAAGTCATGTACACCTTCCATGTATTGATTTATGACTTTACATATGTAATTCCCGTCTCCCTGAAATGTATAAAAGCAAAATGTAACCTAATAACAGCAAGACCACTTGTTCAAGGCTTCTTGGGTATAGTCACAGATAGTCAGCTTAGAATAAATTTCTTTAGTTCATTTTAGAGAATTTGGGTTCTTTTGCATTGGCACGTAAAAGAGAGGCTTGGGGAAAATCTGCCTTACACCAAAGCAAACTGCTGAGTAAATATGTGGACTTAGACCAAGCCTAAGCAAAAAAGTTGAAGGTGACAATTCAGCAAGCCTGAGTTCAAATTTACACTACCTTGAAGTTAGAGAAATGCCTTTTAAGGAAACCAAAATATTCCTCTATAAAATGTAGAAGATTGTTGAGCTGAAGAAGGTTAAAATGCAGCGGGGTACTCTGTCCCTCTCTCTGCTTTCCTGTTGGCAGAGCATCAATTTACAAAGATCTTCCTGCCCCACTCTCTGCTTTTGCAGCTAAAGATAGGCTCCTTTACAATGCTTGCTTTTATCAGCTCAGAGACAGTAGCACCAAAGGATCTAGAAGCAGAATTTATCATTCCCATAAATTTACCTTCTCACATTTTCCTGTCATTTGGAAGCCTGAAGATGGTCTTCCTTTGTCTGTATCACTATATAAGTTAAAACTGTTTTCTTTTAAGAGAACTATTCTTTAACTTTCCCAGAAAACCTTTTAAATGTTTAAACTACCTGCTTGATTTTTCTGCAGGATTTATGAAAGATACTCCAGCCTTTCCTAGGCTTTTCTCATTCCCTTGGAGATGTAAATGTTACCATGTCTTTGAAATGTTAACAGCCAGTGAATTAGCTAAACAGCAGATTTGAAAGGAATTAAAGTTCTTTAGACCCACCACAAAATT
>NW_012155507.1:6875736-6885027 GCF_000956105.1 Propithecus coquereli | reverse complement strand
CGATAAAATAACTTCTTTTCCTTTGGGTAAATACTCAAAAGTGGGATTGCTGGATCAAATAGTAGGTCTACTTTTAGTTCTCTGAGGATTCTCCATACTGTTTTCCATAGAGGTTGGACTAATTTGTAGTCCCACCAAGAGTGCATAAGCTTTCTTTTCTGCATCCATGCCAGCATCTATTGTTTTTGGATTTTTTGATAAATGCCATTCTAACTGGGGTAAGGTGATATCTTATTGTGGTTTTGATTTGTATTTCCCTGATGATTAGTAACACTGAGCATTTTCTCATATGTTTATTGGCCATTTGTCTGTCTTCTTTTGAGAAGCTCCTGTTCATATTTTTTGTCCACTTTTTAATAAGGTTGTTTGGGGTGTTTTTGCTGATAAGCTTAAGTTCTTTGTAAATTCTGGTTATTAGCCCTTTATTGGATTTGTAACTTGCGAATATTTTCTCCCATTCTGTAGGTTGTCTATTTGCTCTGTTGATTATTTCCTTAGCTGTGCAGAAGCTTTTTAATTTAATGAAGTCTCATTTATTTATTTTTGTTGTTGCTGTGATTGCCATTGGGGTCGTCTTCATAAATTCTTTGACTAGGCTGACATCTAGAAGAGTTTTTCCAACATTTTTTCTAGAATTCTTATGGTTTCATGTGTTACATTTAAGTCCTCTATCCATCTTCAACTAATTTTTGTGAGTTGTGAGAGGTAGGGGTCCTGTTTCAGTCTTCTGCATATGGTTATCCAATTTTCCCAGCACTATTTATTGGCTAGGGCTTCTTTTGCCCAGAGTATGTTGTTGTCTGCTTTTTCAAAGATCAGTTGATTGTAAGTAGATGGTTTTATATCTGGGTTCTCTGTTCTGGTCCATTGGTCTATGTCTCTATTTTTGTACCAATACCATGCTGTTTTGGTTACTATAGCCTTGTAGATAGTTTGAGGTCTGGTAACGTGATGCCTCCAGCTTTGTTCTTTTTGCTTAAGATTGCTTTGGCTATTCAGGCTCTTTCCTAGTTCCAAAGCATAAAATTATTTTTTCTATATCTATTATGTATGACTTTGGTAATTTGATGGGGATTGATTTGAATCTGTATATCACTTTGGATAGTATGAACAGTTTAGCAACATTTATTCTACCTATCTATGAGTATGCTATGTTTTTCCATTTGCTTGTATCCTCTGCATCAGAGTTTCAAGAAATTTCCGAATATCTTAAATAAGTTTCTATTCATTCACAATATTTGCATGTAAATTTATTAAATGAAATAGCATGAATTTTAGAATCAAAGAAACAACATAGGTTCACTTATTATTCTTCCCTTAGCGGTAGTTGTGACCACTGGCAAATTGTTTATCTTATTTGAACCTCCATTTCCTCATCTATAAAGTGGGGATAGTAATACTTATTAGGATTATTTGAAAATTTAAAGAAAAGGATTTTCAAATGCTTTGAAAATAGCATAGCTACCATCTGCTAAACTCAGAATTTAAGTCCCCTTCAAAGTCGTTAATAATATATTCTGTACCGAATTTTAACATATTTGTTCTAGGCAATGTAAATGCACCGCATTTTTAGTAACTAACATAATGTCTAGAATTTAGTAAGGATAAATGTTTATTTAATTTAGGAAAAGATATAAATGGATATAAATATTTGTTTAATAACTACAAGTATGCCAGATACTCTGAATAAATTATTTTCTGGAGTTTAACACATCGACTGCCATGTGAATTGTATTTAACTCAGGCTAGTTTTGAGCCTGGGGCCACGTAAAGCAAAACCTTGCAGTTGGTTTTTGAAAATCTTGTTGATGTTCTTATTTTTACAATTAATATTGACAATTTAATTCTAAATACGTGGATTGTGTTGCATATAACTCACACACAGAAAACAATAAAAAATAACAAATTAGAAAGGATTGTTTTGTTTTAATAAAACACCGTGGCCCCATGAAAATATTTTTTTTCTAGTGTGGCAGTCAATATGTTAATCATGACAACAGTTCTATAAGCCCTATTGAGGTGGAGCCTAAATATAATATATATATAAAGTCCATATGACTCAAAATCTTATACTTCTTCCAATATTCCAGGCTGCCTAGGGGCTACTTAATAAATTTGGGACTTTTCTTACACACAAATCATACATTTCTGGCCAGGATATTTTTCATGTTATGAAGTGATTAAAAATGCAAAACTCTAATAGCATATTGCTAATATGCCTGTGGAATTTTCCAGTATTCTTGATAAACATTCAATATATTCCTAAATGGGAGAATGCCCTGGCAGGTAAGCTTTTCGAAAATATGATGGTAAAATATAAACATCTATCATCCTGTGGATCTACCCTCAACTAAATGAATACTACCTTAACATAAAATTAGAATATGACTATCAGAGAAAAGGAAAAAGATAAACCACATGATATGTTTGCAACACTTTGTCAGGTAAAAATATGTTTTAAAATTTTCAGTTGGAATACAAAAGAGTAGGGTTCTACAGAATACCTGCACTAGAGGCAGTTTATATTAGAAAAACACAAGTAGTGAGGGTTGTGAAATGTCCTTCAGTATAGCTGGAGGAATGGAAAATATCTCAAATGAAGAAACATTTTCTAAGTTCAGCCAGTGTGTAAGATACCACAAACTGAGTTTCTTCCTTTAAATGAACTGGATAAGAAATTATTAATAAACTTAACAGCTTATGGTTAATATCTTCTCTCTGATAAAATTAAGTAAAGATAAAAACCACTGTGTTTCAGAAGTGGGTGAAAGTAGAAGCTTTCAGGTTTCAGATGCCAAAACAAGTATTAGAAGTAGTAAACAGACCTGAGAATAGTCAAGCACACCACAAATGGAAAAGTTGAGTGTAAACACAGAATTGAGGTAACTAGAAATTTAAAAAAATCACGTCATAATAAAAGAGTAAACATGTACATATATTTTAAAAATTTTTCAAATGTTAAGTTTATAGGAAAAAAATGTTTAGAAAATATCAGGGAATGTCACTTCATTTGATTGCATTACTATCATTAGTGTCATCAGAGTTTGTAGTGATTCTCAAGGAAAATGTCTTATTTACACGTAGAGTTACGTTTTAATTTCAACCCTCAGTTCTCAGTCTCTGGAAAAAGAGCTTAATCATCTGCCTAGCAATTTTTAATGTAAGTAAGCCTCCACAGTTCACCTGGTGGCAGATACCAGGTGACTGTAAAGGAACAGCCAAAGAGCTACTAAAATGGATCCTCTGAACATATTTCAGTATTTGCATAAGTACAAATATAACACTAAAGAATGGATAAGGACATTTATATGAGTTTTGGAGCAAAAACAATCTTTAATTATTGATTTAAGAGTCTTAAAAATTGTTTCTCAACTAATTTAATTAAGCAGTGGTCATTATTCTTGTGTGTGTGTGTGTGTGTGTGTGTGTGTGTGTGTGTGTGTGTATGAAGCTTTCCATTAGACCTAATGTATCTGATTGACACAACTCATTTAGCATTCCAAATATAAGATTGCCTTTTTTTTAATCTGGAATGCATTTATAGTGAACAATTATAATGTTTTAAAAGTTATTTATTTTAAGGTTATCTATTTTTCTCTGTTCGATTCAGAATAAGCTTAATTTATCAGCATATGTGTAATCCTGGAAGGACAAAAAGAGTGCTTTGAAAGCATCAACTAATGTAAACTACACTCTAATCCAAGTAGTACTGCATTTTACTTTATGGTTTTTGATGGGTATATGCTAAGAATATATCAAAGCTATGATTTAGCAAGGCTTTCTTACAACATTCTCAAGGAATGATATTTAGTTATTCCAAGATACATGCATTAAATGGTAAATATAAAATGCATCAAGTTGGTACCAAACCAGTGTTGTGTGCAATGAATTTGTTTACAATTAAAATGAACCGCAGTCAATCTTTTGAAAAAGCTTGGTTTCAGAACTCTAGGTAATAAGCCTCTAAACTTCATGATGCTTCCTATGTATGTTTTACCTTTAAGCTTTACTCACTGAAGTGAGGTTAATTTAAAAAGATTCTCTAGACAAAGTGAGTGTAAATCTGGGTTCTGAAGATAGAGATCAATGATGTTTTGTTTAGATGTGCTATTCCCTGACTTCCTAACTGATCAGAGGTGAATAATAGGCATGTCTTTGCTTCTTGTAAAGCATTTAAATTTTATCTATTAAGAGTTAATTTTTTAAAATTCAAAAATTTCACATCTTCCTATAAATGAAAGGAATGGGTTTAATTATTAATAAGTTCTTACAATAGAGAACTTTTCAGATGTGATGGCTTTTCTTCCCACAAAAGTCCCTGGAGGGCATCATATTATGGTTTCTCTTTTAGATATGAAATACAATGAGAAAAATAATATATTTATAGATAATTTTTAATCTCTATGTATTATGGTTTGATTCTTTTTTTCTGATTATGATAGATTGTTGCATTTTAAAATCCACGTAAAGATATACCATGTTGCTTTCCAAGTCAGTTCTTGTAATATCTCTGCGCTAGTTTTGCAATATTTCAAAAATATTCATTGCTATTTCTAAAAGTATAATCAGCAGATTTGAGGTAATAGATGTCAGAATTTATCAAGGCTATTATAATCGAATTATAATATTTACCAAAACGTCATCTTAAAGGCAAAGTGTTCAGAAATAATTATGGCTTTCTACATTACTCATTGGAACCATCAGAAGTTTTTCGTAGGCCCAAGACCTGAAATATTTTTCCAGTCCTTCCTCTTACCCCACTTAGTATTGAATCAGATAGTGAGACACCTGCTTCCAGCTGCATGGAAAATTAACATGTAGAATATTCTGTTGACTTATTATTTTAACATCCCCTAAAAATCTTTCACTGAGACTTGTTCAACAATTTAGAAAAGCAGTATGATTAAAAACTAATGCACACCAGAATCACATTATAAATTTAGAAAGCTTCCACATTTCACCTTTTCCAAAACACATACACTAAGGCAGTTGAGTATCCATGATCATTAATATAAGTGGAATTTACTGATCTCAGGATTCTTCTGAAGAAATTGTCTGTACTTCTTAGGTCTGGAGGCAACAGGCCAGACTTGTTAGGGAAGCAATAGCAAATCCTTACCTGGCCCAAAAGGCACTTCTGAGAGTTGTGTTCTGTTTCATTTTATCATACATAGGTTACTGAATGCCAGTCTTGATAGATTGACCATCTAGACTGCCATGCAGAAAATAATTTTTAGTGAGTCAGGACTCATAAGGAAAGGCTATCACGACCAATTAGTATCTGATATGAGTGTAGGAGCAGGTAGCAAACCTACCTATACAAGCAATTTTCCATCCCTATAACAGTAAACACATTCCTACTTGTAATGTTCCCTGGTTGGGGGAGGGAAACCATTAGGGTAAACAAAGGAACAGTCAACATGGAAGGGCAAACATAAGTAAGAATGCAGATAACTTAAAAACAGAAAACTCTATTCCCTATAACCCCCTCAAAACGTAAAATTCTTCTCCCTAACTGCTTTACCTGAATAGTTTACTATTCTTTTTTATTTTTTTAAAACTTAAACTAATTAGGAAAAACAAAACTATGTTTTGTCATTCAGGGAAAAAACACTTAGTAGGTGACTGCCTTTTATGTATTTTTCAACCAGTTATTTTTCAGGTGGGCTAAATATGTATATTAAAATATTTATAATATATATTTATTTAAATGTATATATTTATTTAAATGTATATATTTAAAAACCAGCCAATGAATATGAATAACTTTTTTTGAGACTTAATCTTACTCTGTCACTCCAGCTAGAGTGCAACGGCGTCATCATAGATCACTGCAACCTCCAACACCTAGGCTCAAGCAATCCTCCTGCCTCAGCCTCCCAAGTAGCTGGGACTATAGGCGCCCTCCACCACAACTGGCTAATTTTTCTATTTTTAGTAGAGATGGGATCTCGCTTTTGCTCAGGCTGCTCTTGAACGCCTAAGCTCAAGCAATCCTTCCGCTTCAGCCTCCCGGAGTGCTAGGATTACAGGCACGAGCCACTGTGTCCGACCAATGAATACCCTTTTTATAACATGTAGTTTTACTTATGTGCAGTATTGCCCGTATAATGAAAACCATTCTTGTGCTGCTTTAAAATTGGAAATGTCCATCAGCTCTCTGTGATCTCTGAGCCAACCAAGTTGTTCCTATAGGAAGAAGAGCTTGCCTAGGGGTACAAAATTTTTCTGCCTAAGGTGAAAATTCACAGTAGAGATTATCCAGATTGGCCATAGTTTAGTGAACATATGTCTTCTTGCAAAGCTGCTTTCTTCTTCTTTGAGAGAACCAACTGAGGATAAAAATAGATGGCATAAGAAGGGATATATAACATATTTTATTATCACTGGTCAGACAGTAGCATCTGTCATATGAAGCTAGATTTGCCAAGAAAATACAAAGTCTTTTTCTGTATTTACAGATTATATGTGATTTCCCCACAAATACACACCTTTCTTTATTTTGGATATATTTCTATAAAGTCCAAATAATCACTTGTTCTATTCTGCGTTTTACTGGTGGTCCTAGCCAGCAAAATAAGGCAAGAAAAATAAACAACAAGGACTGATTAAAGAAATAAATAAAACTGTCATTATTTGAAGTTGCTATAATTATATACATAGAAAGTACAAAATAATTCAGAGATAAAATAATAGAGTTAATAAGAGGTTTTTAGAAAGATTGTTTAATTTACAATCAATATTTAAAAAACAATTGCTTTTAAGAAACTTTCCTTTCACCATTGTATATTCTTGGCACCCTTGTCAAAGATCAGTTGACCATATATATGTGGGTTTATTTTTGGCCTCTATATTCTGTTCCATTGATCTATGTATCTATTTTTATGTCAGCACCACACTGTTATAATTTCTGTAGCTTTGTAGCACATTTTGAAATCAGCTTTGTTCTTCTTTCTCAAGATTTGGCTCTTTGGGGTCTTTTGTGGATCCACATAAGCTGTTTTATGCCATTTTCCCCAGTGTATATTGTTGTCTGCTGTGTCAAACATCAGTTGGCTGTATGTGGATGGTTTTATATCTGGGTTCTCTGTTCTGTTCCATTGGTCTATGTCTCCATTTTTGTGCCAATGCCATGTTGTTTTGGTTACTATGGCCTTGTAGTATTGTTTGAAGTCTGGTGACGTTATGCCTTCAGATTTGTTCTTTTTGCTTAAGATTGCTTTGGCTATTTAGGCTCTTTTCTGGTTCCAAATGAAGCATAGCGTTATTTTTTTCTAGATCCATGCAATATGATGCTGGTATTCTGAGGGGATTTCATTGAATCTGTAAATAATTTTGGGTAGTATGGACATTTTAACAATATTGCTTCTACTGATCCTTGAGTATGACATGTTTTACCATTTATTTGTGTCATATACAATTTCTTTCCTCAGTGTGTTGTAGCTCTCTTTGTAGAGATCTTTCACCTACTTGGTTAAGTATATTCCTAGGTATTTTATTTTCTTTGTTGGTATTGTATCACATTAATTGGTTTGAACATGTTGAAATATCATTGCATCGCAGGAGTAAATTCCACTTGGTCATGGCATATGATCATTTTAATTTGCTGCTGAATTTGATTTGCTAGTATTTTGTTGAGTATTTTTGTATCTATGTTGGAAAAACTCTTCAAGATATCAGCCTGGGGAAAGAATTTATGAAGACCCCAATGGCTATCACAGCAACAACAAAAATAAATAAATGGGACTTGATTAAATTAAAAAGCAAATAGACAACCTATAGAATGGGAGAAAATATTCACAAGCTATACATCTAATAAAGGGCTAATAACTAGAGTCTACAAAGAACTCAGGCAAATCAGCAAGGAAAAAAACCAAACAGCTCCTTTAAAAAGTGGGCAAAAGACATGAACAGAAGCTTTACAAAGAAAGATAGACAAACGGCCAATAAACATCTGAAAAACTGCTCAACATCAGTAATCATCAGGGAAATGCAAATTAAAACCACAATGAGATATCACCTTACCCCAGTTAGAGTGGCTTTTTATTAAAAAGCCCAAAAACAATAGATGCTGGCATTGATACAGACAGAATGGAACACTTATACACTGTTGATGGGACTGCTAATTATTAAAGCCTATATGAAAAAAAGTATGAAGAGTCCTCAGGAACTAAAAATATACCTACCATTTGATCCAGCAATCCCACTACTCGTTTTTACCCAAAGGAAAAGAAGTCATTTTATGAACAAGGCACCTACACTCAAATGTCTATTGCAGCAAAACTCACGGTTGCAAAGATGTGTAACCAATCTAAAGGCCCATCAATTCATGAGTGGATTAACAAATGTGATATATATACTGTGGAATACTACTCAGCTATGAAGAAGGATGAATTGAGGCCTTTTGCAACGATTTTGATGAAACTGGAGACCATTATCCTAAGTGAAGTATCTAAAGAATGGAAAAACAAACACTACGTGTACTCTCTATTAAATTAGAACAAACCAATGAGCACATATGTGCACAGTGGGAAATAAAACTCAGTGAAAATCAAGCAGGGGGAGGGGTGAGGAAGATATGGGCAAAAACCTATATAACAGGTACAATGAACCCCATCTGGGTGATGGGCATACTAATAACCCTGCCTTAAGCATAACCAGTGTGATCCATGTAACCAGTACATTTGTGCCCCCATAATCTTTTGAAATAAAAAAAATTATGAACCAAAAAAATTCTAAAATCAGAAATTAAACGTTAATTGAGACATAGTGCCCTCTACTACCAAGCCTTCTGTATGCTTTCAAATGTGATCTTTCTACTCTCCTGATAACAATCACAAAAGCAAATCTGGCTTCCTGTATAGGTAATAACACAAGCCAGTTTTCCTGCAAGTTGTGTGACTGTAAATACAGGTGAGGAACAGGAAGCAGTCTTCCAACAGTAGCTCTTAATGAGGGCCATATCACCCCTTTGTGAGCACTTGAGAAATGTGTTAAGGATGTATTTTGGTTGTTAATATCATGGGGATTCCACACCACATTTAGTGGGTGGAGGTTAGGAAGACTAGATGCCCTACAATCTATGGGACAGATTTACACAGCAAAGAATTTCTTTATATCCTGCATGATTTCTGACTGTATTTATTTAGTCATGTAGGCAAAAAACCTGTTAAAAATTATCTAAACCTAGAACCTATTGACTTTGGGGTATGGCTTTAATACACACTGAATTTTCTAGGAGTTTAATTATCATGTTAGTTGAGGGAATATTGTAATCATTTTTTCTTTGAC
>NW_012155507.1:6873635-6874831 GCF_000956105.1 Propithecus coquereli | reverse complement strand
GGCAAGCAGCAGTGCAAGCCACCTTGAATGAAAAGGAATAAATTTAAGTGGGGAGAAAAAACCGATGATCTGAGCTGGTTGGTTCTGGCATATCACAGCTTAGGCTGTCTAGCTGAATTGTTGAATTTTTGTTAGAATTTAACTTAAAAATAACAAAAATAAATTTAAAAAATATAAACTGTAACAGAGTTTCATATTTCAACACACTCAGAATGAAAGGTGATGAAAGCTAGAAAAAATTTCAAATAGGGGCACCCCAAATGTGTCACCTTCTCTGTCCATACCAAATGAGAAGTGGTTAATGCAGTTTCAGGCTCCAGGATGTTAAAATTAGCATAAAGATTTATAAAAATTATATCCTCCAGTTTTCAATCCCCATCTTTCCCATTTCTAGAATATCAACCACAACCTGTGCACTTGACAAGAATGTTATGATGTTGGCCCACACTAATTTCTCCTCTTTACCTCCCACAGCCTTCATTATTTATATCAAACTCTTTAGCACTTGATTACATCCTGTCTTATACTGTTCTAATGATTCATGTTTGTGAGGTTTTTTTTCTCTGTGATCAGCTAAGACTCTCTTTAAGGACTCTATGGCATTTATGTTATTTTCAAAGAAAATATCGATGTCATTTGTATTATCAAGAGGGCTTTAGACAGAAATGTGGATATAAATGCCAATATACATGGAAGTCTTGGGAACTAATACATTTGGGAAATGGGATTGGCTACAATTCTGTAGAAATTGTTCTGGGAAATCACCTGAGGTTATGGAGTAGTTCTTAGGAAACCCCAAAGAACAGCGAATGAAGGAAAAAGGCTATCGGGTTTGTTCTTATCCCCTATTGCTTTATTTTATTGATGGGGGTTTCAATTAGATCAGGGATACACTACGTTAACCCCCATATAAATAATTTATAGGTCTAATTCTTGGAAACAATATGAGGATGGGGTCACAGGGATTTCACCTTCCCCCTTCTTACTTTTTCTTACTAATTTAGTTCATTCATAGGGTTTCTGATCTCTGCTCCTGGGATTGACTCATGAATGTCTAACAGGAACCTCTGTCTGTACAAAACTGAACTCCTATTATTTCCCCTCAACCCCAAACCAGGTACTTTGGCAGTCTTCCCAATCTCTAGGTAACAAACATTTGAGATTTTTTTTTTTTTTAGTTTTTTTTTTTTATTTCA
>NW_012155507.1:6866908-6872500 GCF_000956105.1 Propithecus coquereli | reverse complement strand
CCCCATAAATGTTATTCCCATATGTGCACTTAGGTGTTGATCAGTGAAACCAATTTGCTGGTGACTACATGTGGTGCTTATTTTTCCATTCTTGGGATATTTCACTTAGTAGAATGGGCTCCAGCTCTATCCAGGAAAATACAGGAGGTGTGTTTCACTCACACAACACAACCAAACTACCAACAAATCCTGTGAGTTCTATCTTCAAAAGAGATCTAGAATTTAATTACTTCTTACCACTCCCATAGCCATGAGCTTGATTCAAGCAACCATCATCATTTGCTTGGGCTATAAAAATAACCTCCTAACTGGAATTCCTGCTTCTGATCTTAAACCCCTTGCCATCTGTTCTCAATGTAACAACCAAAGTGATCTTGTTAAAATATATATAAGATCATGTTACTTCTCTGCTAAAAACTGTTCAATGTATTTCCATCTTACTCATGACACTCAGAGTAAAAGCCAAAGTCCTTACTAAGGTTTATAAAGCCCTAATCTAGTTCCATTATCCCTCTGATTTTGTTTTTTCCTATTCTCCTTTCTCTCTATTTTTAAGCAAATGCTTGTGAGCATGTGGAGCAACAGGAACTCTCATTCATTGCTAATGGGAATGTTAAATGGCACAAAAACTTTGGAAGACAGTTGGGCAGTTTCTTACAAACCTGAACATACTCGTACCGTATGATCCAGCAGTTGTGCTCTTTAGTATCTATCCAAAGGAGTTGAAAACTTGTGTCCATACAAAACCTACATGTGGATATTTACAGCAGCTTTATTCATAAATACCAAAACTTGGAAGCAACCAAGATGTCCTTCAGTTGGTGAATGGATAAACTGCAGTACATCCAGACAATAGAACATTATTTGGTACTAAAAAGAAACGAGCTATCAAGCCATGAAAATTTATGGAGAAAACTTAAATACATATCACTAAGGGAAGAAAGTCAATCTTAAAAAGGTGACATACTCTATAATTCCAACTATATGACATGTTTGAAAAGGCAAAACTTGAAAACAATAAAAAGATCAGTGGTTGCCAGGACTTAGAGGGAAGGGGAGGATGAATAGGTGGAGCACAGAGAATTTTTAGGCCAGTGAAACTACTCTGTATGATACTATAATGGTGGTTATATGTCATTGTACACTTTTCTAAACCCTTAGAATGTACAATACCAAGAGTGAACCCTAAGGTAAACTGTGGATTTTAGGTGATCATGAAGTGTCAATGTAGGTTCCTGAACTGTAACAAATGTACCCCTTTGGAGGGGGATATTGACAATGGGGGAGGTTATGCCTGTGTAGAGGAAGGGAGTATATGGCAAACCTCCATACCTTTCTCTTAATTTTGCTGTGAACCTAAAACTTCTCCAATAAAAAAGTCATTTAACAAATATTAGAAAGCTATACACCAAAATGCACACATTAATTATTTCTAGATTGTGGCATTACAGAGAATTATGTTTTACTTTTGTGTGGTTCTTTTATATTTTCCAATTTTTCTATTACAGTTATAAATTACCTTTGTAATTACAAAAACCTTAAAATTTTATTAAAGTAAGAAAACAGTATTAGAGCCTTTTTAGCTGACTGTCATCATGTAATACAGTATTCCATTATCAGGTATGGTGCATTGGTATTTTGATAAAATATTTTTGCAAAGTTTCATTAAAGGCGTTGAATGCTCAATCACATTATTTGGCCCACCCCTAGAAATAGGCAGTGCTACTTAAGTTCTCATTATCTTATGGTGCCAAGGATTTCTACCATTAGCATATTATTTTAAGGACTTTCTGTTGCAAATATATTTCTTAGGAAAATTAGCATTTCTCTAACACACAGGCAAGGCTAGTTATTTTTGTTTTATTTTTACTGTTGGTGTTTTATTTTCTTTACATTAAAAATATCATCTATTGTCGCTGAAGATAAGCTTTTATCGAGTCCATTTTTGCACAATTAAGAATAAAAGTCTAGACCCTAAGAGATTTCCATGGAAAACTCCGAGGGTAGGGTACCATCATTACTAGGTATCTAAGTAACATAGGTACTTATTCTCCTACTACACTTCAGATTATTCCCTTTTCTGCTTGATAAAAATCTTTAGCAGCACCGTGTGCTTCATTTCAAGGCATCATTAGTGGCCTTTACTGTCTTAAAAGCTTCCTGGTATCAGTGTTACTGGCTTAAAATCCTTGTTTACTGCTTCTGTATTTTTCTTACAGTAGGTAACTTACTTTCAGACTATTTATCTTGCTGCTCCTAACTATGCTTATGTATACCAGTAATACTATATTCATAGCCTCACAGAATGCACATCAATGATTTATGCAGCACTCCTTTGCAAGGGACCCACTGCATTCTCCACCTCCTCTTTTAATCCAGGGAAGAGTGCAAACAACATTAAAAACCTTTGGCACATAAAGGTTGAGGACACAATTAGGGAACAATGATTCAAAGATAGCCATTGCCTAATTCCAGTACTGAGCTTGTAAACAAGTTCTGTGAGGGAATAAAAGAGCCTTGAGTTATAGCATTTGCCTCTTTCTGTTGTGCAAATATATACACCACGACCAATTTCAAGTTACCAGAGTGACATCACTGAAATGTAGGAAGATGTACTGACAATTGGCTCTTCATATAAGCAATCTCCATATTTCACTGTTACTTTGGGACAATCTAGTGAATTTTGACATGTTTTACCTTTTAATCCTTTTTACTTCAGTAAAATCCTAGGTCAGTATTTCTCTAACCATGATTAGGATCCTTTTACTATAAGCATCTAACTGCAAAGTTTGTTAAAATGTAGAAATCTGGAACCCATCCCAAATTTAGAAGTGTGCCTTATAATCCATAATTTTAATATCTCTCTAGATGATACTGATGTACACTAAAGTTTGCCATTCAATGTCTCAAATGCTCAGTTCCTCTAGTCACTGTGAAAAATTTTGCAATTGGGAACTGAAACAACAAAAGCTGCTGAGGTTCAATCCTCCCAAAGAGAAGACATATTAGTTACTACTATGTCTCCAAAGTGTCTATTTGCATCAAAATTTAATAAAAATATTCAACTATCTACATTTTCTCCAATTTACAATTGAATTAGAATCACACATTCTGTATTCGTTTGCTAGGGCTGCCATAAGTGCCATAAGTACCACAGACTGGGTGGCTTAAACACAGAAATTTATTTTCTCACAGTACTGGAAGCCATATGTCCAAAATCAAGGTGTCAGCAGGGTTGGTCTCATTTTGGGGTCTTTCTCCTTAGTGGGTAGATGGCCGTCTTTTCTCTTTGTCTTCATGTGGTTCTTTTATCTGTTGTGTATCTATATCCTAATCTTCTCTTCTTATAAGTGGATCAGTCATATTAGATTATGTCCCCCCGACAATGGCCTCAGTTAACTTTAATTACCTCTTTAGAGACCCTATCCCCAAATACAGTCACGTTATGAGGTACTAGAGGTTAGAACTTCAACATATGAATGGAGGGGATACAATTATATCCATACAAATAATCAAATAAGATACAAGTAAGAAATATGTAGGAATTTGACTGTAGGTCTGGTAGAAGACTGAGTCTTCAGGGAGTAAAAAGGAGGAGAGACTGTCTCCACAATACACATTCCCATTGGGGAACTGGGCAATTCAGGCCACAGGGGAGGCTCCTTGACCCAACCAAGAACTTGATCTGATTTGGTGAGTGGTGGAGTGTTTGTGAGAAAGAGCGGCATCAAGAAATGTTTTGCATGCACTCCCAGACACCAGCACTAATAGAAGGAAGTCATTTCTGATCTTATAATAACTCATAGAGGACCTCTTGGAAATCTGCCAGCCAACTCAAAAAGCAAATTAGTTACAAGTTGGTAGAGGCTCTGAATTGAGATTTCCAATCTAATTTCAATTAGGAACAAATCCCCACAGCCAAAACTGAGAGGCGAGTGGAGAGTGGACTCTTGCCATAGGTGTAGGAATTGAGTGTCCCCTCCCTTGTGGGCCTGAACAAGGAGGGATGTGGCCTAAGAGACAAGATTTCTGTCCCAGTCAGGGAGTTTGCAGCCTAGGTCAATTTCACAATCTGAACACAGACTGCTTGGGATTTGGCTGGCTGTTTCAGCTTGCTACCAGCAGCAGGCTATAGGTGGGAAATCTGCCAGGTCAAAGGCATGAGAGCTGCGTGGGTCCCTCTACCACTTGCTGGGATGTAGAGCCTAGGCTTCCCTTGTCTCCCCATGAGGGCTCTTTGGTGTGGCAGAGGCAGTTTCACTCCTCCCTTTAATATTGCACCAGTGGCCAGGGAACTGCCCTCTGACACCCATCAGGTTCATCACATGTGCCTCCCATTGGGGAACCTGAATGTGGGCTTGCCTGACCCAACCCCCACCCAGCTTTTTCCCCCACCCACCTCAGTAGCAGAACATGGGACAAGGACCCCTGGGAGTTCCATGGCCCCACCCGTCGCCTGTGACATTCAAGTACTTCTCCTGTTAACAAAAGTTAAGCATAGATCCCATGGCTACCACCACAGCTGGTTCTCTCCTGCAAGAGACACCTAATGGCCAGGAGGTCAATCTATACAACATCAATGACAAAATTACACAGTGCTCAGAAAGAAGAAAAGCTTTACATAACCTCAGCTATCACTATCACTCGTGCCACCCTGGATACCCAGAAGGCCTTGAGCCCATTCACCCACCCAGTACATTACTACTACAGCTGACATTTGAATAAACCAACACACTAAGGCTATCTATAACCAAGAAAATAATATAGAATCTATGCCACTGTGCTACCACTCCTGTCAGGGCTGGTACTTGTGCCAGCCATTGGGGGACCACAGGATGGGCCAGTCCATTCTAGCTCCACCCAGCTTCACACCCCCTCAGGGACTGAGAGCAGAGCCCCAGCCTCTGCGCATCCCATAGAACAGTCCATGGGCTGAGGCAGTGGAGAGCTTCTACAGGTAAACAAAGATCAAATATATACCCTACTGCTACTGCTGCAAGAGCCACCTCCTGGTCTAGAGGTCAAACTGTACAACACAATACAAAATCTGTTGACATAAGTATAAAGCACTTGGGAACATGATAAACTTCTTGAGACCTCCACCTCCCTGTCTCTGCAGGAGGCTGAAAGCCTACTCACATGCCCAGTACATTGCTACTATACTCAATACTTGAGAAAACCATCACACTAAGGATATCCACGATCAAGGAATTCAGGCAGAGCCTTTGATCCCTGAAAGGACCCAGAAGCAAAGCCAAATGACCCTACTCAACATAGATTACAGTCGCACCCTTAAGGGGATAAAAATAAACCTCATCCAAATGAAAGTAAATTCAAAAATAAGAAGTGACAGTTTCTCCAAATGACCGAAACCAGTGTAACAATATTGACAGTATGAAAAAACAGGGTGTTAAGACACCTCCAAAGGATCACATTAGCTCTCTAACAATGGAACTTAATCAAAATGAAAATTCTGAAATGCAAATAAAGAATTCAAACTATGAATCGTAAAGTAACTCAATTAGATCCAAGAGAAATCTGAAAACCAATATAAAGAATTCAGAAAATCAATTCAGGATATGACCAAGAAAT
>NW_012155507.1:6864359-6865478 GCF_000956105.1 Propithecus coquereli | reverse complement strand
GAAAGGTTGATACTCATCATTATAAAAACACATTAAAGTATAAAACTCAAAAGTCTGAAAAAACAATTACACAAATGAGACTACAAAGCAACTAGATAATAATTAACATCACAGGAATGAAACCTCACATATCAATATTAACCTTGAATTTAAATGGATTAAATGCTCCACTTAAATGATATAGATTGGAAGAATGGATTTAAAAAACATGATTTGACCATATACTGCTGACAAGAAACTCACCTATCTGGTAAAGACATGCACTGAAGGTAAAGGGGTGGAAAAAGATACTCCATGCAAATGGAAACCAAAAACAAGGAGGAGTCTCTATATTTATATCAGATAAAATAGACATTAAATCAATAACAGTAAAAAAAAAGGAGAAGGTCATGATATAATTATAAAAGAATCAATCCAAAAAGAATATGTAACAATCATAACTATATATGCAACAAACACCAGAGCAACCAGATCCATAAAACAAATATTACTAGACCTAAGAAAAGAGACAGACAATAATACAATAATATTGAGGAATTTCAACACTCCACTGACAGCACTAGATAAATCATCTAGACTGAAAATCAGCAGAGAAACACTGGACTTAAATCAGATGTTAGATCAAATGAACCTAACAGACATGTACAGAACATTCTATCCAACAACTGCAGAATGTACATTCTTCTCATCAGTGCATGGAACATTCTCCAAGATAGACCACATGGTAGAAATCATATCAAGTATTCTTGTATCACAGTGGAATAAAACTAGAAATTATTTCTGAGAGGAACTTTTGAAACTATATAAATACATGGAAATTAAACAACCTTCCCCTGAATGATCTTTGGGTCAACAAAGTAATCAAGATGAAAATAAAAAAATTTTCAAACAAATAAAAATTAAGTCAGAACATACCTAGGAATACATTTAACTAAGGAGGTGAAATATCTCCATAAGGAAAACTACAAAACACTGATGAAAGAAATTATAGATGACACAAAGAAATAGAAAAATATCCCATGCTCATAAACCAGAAGAATCAATATAGTTAAAATGACCATACAAATTCCTAACAAAATACCAATATGGAGATACCTCAAAGAGATACAAGTAGAACTA
>NW_012155507.1:6850945-6852134 GCF_000956105.1 Propithecus coquereli | reverse complement strand
ACATTCTTGCAATAGTGAATTGTGCTGCCATAAACATTCGGGTGCAGATGTCTTTATGGTAGAATGTTTTGTTTTTCCATGGTACTTATCACCTTACTATATCATTTAATTATTTATCTGATTTATTGTTTGTTTCCATCCACTAAAATTTGAGATCCTTGAGGCATAAAAAATTTTGTTTAGTCTTTGGGTATAATGTAATTGCTAAAATAGTACCTGGAGTACAAAAAGTTCAATAAATATTTGTAGAAAGTTGAATGAAACTCTAGTTTCATGATGTGAATTGAGTAGGCAGGAACGGTGAGAAGAATTTTTGCAAAAATCCAGGAGTTGTATTAATTACTTATTGAGCTAATCATTTACCATGCATTCCATATTTTTCCAGTGTTTGTGAAGAGTAGGAATATATGAGCGATCTCTCTAATTGTTATGTGGAATAAAAGAGTGGTTTCTTCCACCTGTCTGCCTACTACTTGTTCTTATTTCCTGCCATAATGCCTTCCTCCCTGCCTTTGCTGTCACCATCTTCAAATCTTCTAATCACTTCCAATTTCACTTCCAGTTTTAGCATTTTTATTTCTTTGCTGTACTTGCACCTTTGATGGCCAATTCCTTCTATTGATTATCCACTTTGTCAAATGTCACATGGGTTTATCAGACAGAAAGCAACACGATTACATACTTTGCTGTCTGTGTATGGACTGAATAACAGATGTGAAATGACCAATCAAAAAAAGACTTTGAAAGAAATGGCATGATTAATCATTGATTATGATGTGCACATGTTATTTACATAGTGATTTATGGGATGAAGAGCCAGCAGCAAAGTTTTTACTATATGGAATTACTCATAGTTAAAATATATCATGAAATTTAAATTTAAACCATGTCATTTTGGAGCTGGTGTTATTTAAACTGTGGGAAACCAAAATGTAAGCATATCAGCCCCTTGCAAAGCAAGGGCTTCCTGAGTGTGTGTGTGTACATGTGTACATGCGTGTGCTCCTTAAAAGGATTATACATACACATGTGGAATATTATGTAATTTTAGTTGTTTTAAATTTTATAAAATGTCATGCTATATTAAAACTTGTGAGATTTACGCTTTCTACCTATGTCACATATTTCAATTATGTACACTTTTGTTTCCAAATTCTCTATCATTTTCTGTTGTTCTTTCCCTGTACCA
>NW_012155507.1:6847320-6850895 GCF_000956105.1 Propithecus coquereli | reverse complement strand
TACATAGACCAGTGGAACAGAACAGAGAATGTAGAAATAAAACCACATATCTACATCTAATTTATCTTCAACAAAGTTGACAAAAACATACACTGGGGAAAGGACATTCTATTCAATAAATGGTGCTGGGAAAATTAGATAGCCATATGTAGAAGAATAAAGCTGGACCCCTATTTCTCACCATACACAAAAATTAACTCAAGAAGGATTAAAGACTTAAATGTAAGTCATAAAACTATAAAAATTCTAGAAGAAAACCTAGTAAAAAACTCTTCTGGACATTGGCCTTCTCAAAGAATTCATGACTAAGATGCCAAAATAAAATGCAACAGAAACAAAAATAAACTAGTAGGACTTAATTAAACTAAAAAGCTTCCACACAGCAAAAGAAATAACAGAGTAAATAGACAACCTACAGAATGGGAGAAAATATTTGCAAACTATGCATCCAACAAAAGACTAATATTTGGAATCTATAAAGAACTCAAACAATTCAAAAACAACAAAAAATAACCCTGTTAAAAATTGGGCAATGAATATGAACACTTTTCAAAAGAAGACATAAAAATGATCAACAAACAAATGAAAAAATATTCAACATCACTAATCATAAAAGAAATGCAACTTATAACCTCAACAAGACACCATTTTACACCAGTCATAATGGCTATTATTAAAAAGACAAAAAATAACAGATGCCGATGAGGATACAGAGAAAAGGAAATACTTATACACTGTTTTGGGGAATCTAAGTTAGTACAACTTCCATGGAAAATAGTATGGAAATTTCTAAAAGAACTGAAAGTAGCACTATCATTTGATCCAGAAATCCCACTTCTGGGTATCTATCCAAAGGAAAAGAAATCATTATACCAAAAAGATACCTATACTCATGTTTATCACAGCACTATTCACAATAGCAAAGATATCATATCAACCTAAGTGTCCATCAATGCATGACTGGATAAAGAAAAAGGGCTTTAGAATACTCCTCAGCCATAAAAGAGAATGAAATTATGTGTTTTGCAGCAATGTGGGTGGAACTGGAGTGCATTATCTTAAATGAAATAACTCAGATACAGAAAGTCAAATACCACATTCTCACTTATAAGTGGGAGCTAAATGTGTACAGATGGTCATAGAGAAAGGAATAATAGACATTAGAGACTTGGAAGAATGAGAAGGTGGGAATGTGGGAGGGGGGGTGTGGGATAAAAATTACTTAATGGGTACAATGTACACAATTAGGGTGACTGTTATGCTAAAAGTCCAGACTTCGCCATTACACATAATATCTATGTAACAAAACTGTATTTCTAATCCATAAATCTATAAAAATAAAATTATGTAGGAATTTATACTGTACCATTAAATGTGACACATAGAATCAAGCATTAGCATATTTAAGCCTCTTAGCTAGGTTATATATGCCATCCACAAATGTTGATATGTCTGTCACACTGAGGCATCAGCATGTAGAATGTCTCTGGCATGAATCCAAACACAGTCCCTTAGATTTCATGGAACAATTAATTAACTTAAAAAGATGAGTACTAATTCATAAACATCTTGTGGATAGCTGAAGGCAAAATGATAATCTTTAGTTGATCGATATTTTGATTCATAATTTTGGGGACTTGGGGGAATAATCTGTCTTTGAAACACAATCTGAAATCTGTTCTTTTATTTGATTATTTGTATTTATTTACTTTTTATTGGAAAATATTAGTAGGTTGAAATGTTTTAGGTTACATGGATTGCTTTTGTAATACTTGAGTCCTGGATATAGGTGTGCCTATCACCCAAATAGTGTTCATTGTACCCATTAGGTAGGTTTTTGCCTGCCTCTCTCCTTCCCCCTGCCCCCTGGTTGATTTCCACTGAGTTTTACTTCCCTTTGTGCACATGTGTGCTCACCGGTTAGTTCCAATTTAATAGTGAGTACATGTGGTGTTTGTTTTTCCATTCTTGAGATACTTCACTTAGGAGAATGATCTCCTATACAATACTGTTCATAATAGGTATAAATTGCACCCCCAAAACAACAAATTTGCCAAAGAAGAGATGCTGTTGAAGGCTCTTCTTAATTATTTTAATTCTCATAGCTTTAAAATGCATCGTACAATTCTGGATGGATTTTCTATTTAAACTACATCTCCTGCCTGACTCCATACCATATACTTTTTTTGTGTCAAACATATGATTCCAAATAATTACCATGAGTGCTTTGTTATTCATTCATTCATTTCCTCATTTGACATTAAACAAATATTTTTGGGGCATCTATTGTACATTTTTTGTGGAAATAGCTGGAAGAAACAGATGTAAATAAGTCATGGTCCTGCCCTCCTGGAGTTTACAGTTTAATGTGAGACCCAAATAATGAAACATATGCTATGATAGACATAATTTCAGAGTATTATAGAAGATACAGTGATTAGTTTTGCCTGACAGAAGTGGGGAAAGTTTCACAGAAGGTATTATGTTTTATCTGTATCCTAAAGAATGTTTGGGAGGTTGCTAATAAGAAAACGGGAAGAAATACACTCCAATGACAGCAAATAGCATGCAAAACACCATGTTACTCAGGGAAATTGCAAGTGGTTTAGTAAAATAACAGTGAATGATGGAACATAAAAATGTAGATTAGAATGCACTGAATGTACATCATTCAGACCTTTGTATACTATCCTAAAGAGTTTGAATTTTATTCTAGAAGCAAAGAAAGATCTTAGTTGTGAAGTGACATGGTTAGGTTTGTGTTCTAGAAGGATTCCAAAACTGGGGCCATGATCTTTCCACACTCCAAATTTGTCCCTCACAGTCTCCCACATCTCAGTTAATTTTATCCTTCCAGCTATACATGCTAGGATCTTTGGAGTTACACTGGCATCACTTTTTCTTTTATGCTCCACATCTTTCAGGAGGTCTTCTAAGTTATATCATAAAATTATATCCACAATCTGAACACTTCTCATTCCCCTTCACTTTTACCAAGTCACCATCATGTGTTATTTGGGTTATTGCAATATCCTATTAACTTGTCCCTGCTTCCACTTTGCCTTCCTCCCAGGTTTGTTCCCAACATAGAAGCCTAAGCAATCCTGTTAGAATGTTATTCAGATCATGTTACTCTTCTGCTCAAATATAACCACTGTCTTCCTATCTCACTCAGAGTAAAAGTCTTTGAATGAACTGCAAATTCTTAAACAATTGAGTCTCTCTTAGTTCTCTGACCTTATTAGTGACTATCCACACACACACTCCATTTTCTCTGCCCTGGATACATTGACCTCCTTACTGTTATTAGAATATGTGAGGCACAGCCCAATATCAGGGCCTTTGTAGTTGTTTTCTCTGTCTAGAATGTTCTTCCCTAGATATCCGCCTAAGTTTTTCTTTCATTTACTTCATTCAAAGGTCACTTCAGTGATATAAATCCTAAACATCCTATATGAAATTTCACCCATCTTTCAACACCATTATTCTTCCTTATGTATTTTTTTTCTTTTATTTCAGCATATTATGGGGTTACAGATGTTTAGGTTACGTGTGTTGCCCTTGGTTCCCCCCCC
>NW_012155507.1:6844685-6845850 GCF_000956105.1 Propithecus coquereli | reverse complement strand
GCTTTCTACCTATGTCACATATTTCAATTATGTACACTTTTGTTTCCAAATTCTCTATCATTTTCTGTTGTTCTTTCCCTGTACCAATACCACACGTTTTTAATTATACTAAGCTCCATATTAATTTCTGATATATGGTAAGGCAAGTGACCCCTCCTGGTTTTCTGGAACCCTTACTGTTACTTATAAATTTTATAATCATCTTATCAAAATCTATAAAAAAACCTGTTGAAATTTTTATTCTATTGCACTGAACCTATAGTTTGATTGTAGGAGAAGATGACATGTTCACTATACTAATACTTTTTCTATGTGAGCATTGTATAGCTTTCCAATTATAAAATCCTAACATTTGGGATGTTAAAATGATCTTTTAGGACTGTTTAATAATGTTTCCTTTAGAAATCTTACATACCTTTTACTGAATTTTTCCAAATACTCTGTAGTCTGTGATACTATTATAAAAGGTATCTTATTTTTAGTTACATTTTATAGTTGTTTCTATTTTTAAATCAATTTTAGTAATGCATATTCTTCAATAAAAGTTGTCATAGTTTTCAAATACATTGGCAAATTGTTCATAATAGATCTTGTGATTCTTTTAATAATTATTTTTAATTAAAACATTCTTTCATTGTTAGCATTATTTAATTATAGTATTGCTCAATTATTTTTGACCAATATTGCTACCATTTTTTCTGTTTCTTTTCTTTCATAATATTATGGGAGTACAAACATTTTGGTTACAAATAATGCCTTAGCCTCTCCCAAGCCAGGGTTACAAGTGTGCCCTTCCCTCATATAGTGTGATCTGCATCCATTTGTTGTACGTTTCCCCATCCTCACCAACCCCCTCCCACCTGACTCTCACCCAGTGAATATTACTACTATATGAGCACCTTAGCATTGATCAGTTAGTACCAATTTGATGGCGAGTACATGTGGTGCTTGTTTTTCCATTCTTGCGATAATCTCACTTTGAAGGATGGGCTCAAGCTCTATCCGGGATAATGTAAGAGGTGCTAATTCACCATTGATTTTGTAGTTGAGTAGTATTCCATGGTATACATATACCACATTTTATTAATCCACTCATGTATTGATGGGCACTTGGGTTGTTTCCACATCTTTGGCTGCCCAGACTGTTCTTTCTAATTAATCCTCT
>NW_012155507.1:6823353-6831474 GCF_000956105.1 Propithecus coquereli | reverse complement strand
ATCTTCAGGGATCTCATATTACTGTTTAGCACAAGTGCAGAAAGAGTGGATATTTTGTTCTATGGTCTTACAAATCATTCCTTTAATAATTCCATATATATCCCATTCCTTTTCCAAAATTTGAAAAAAAGATGCATAAATCTTATCTAGCAATGTATAAAACAGAATACTACATTCCTCTTGAATACTTTATCTCTTGATATAGAAATTAAGATATTGAAGTGGCTGTAATAATGCCTGGTATAGAGAATAAATCAGGGGAAATACTTAGGTAAGTTTTCTTGCACTTATCACTACACTATAAGGGACACAAAATAATCCACCATAAATCTGAGTATCCTCCTTTCAAAATTTTCCCTAAAAATAACATCGGTAAAGAAGGATTTTTGTATGAGTAATCTCTTGGTAATTGTTAACATAGATTCAAGTGGCAGAAATAGAAAGCATGAAAATTGAATAGAATAGAGATATAATCATCCAAGAATAAGATAATGAAGCTTGTATTAGGCTGGAGGCAATAAGGCTACTAAGGAAAGAGCAAAGAATTACGGGTTTCAATTACTGACATGGTGGTAAACTCCCATCAGTTGCTGGCTTTTTACCATGAAACAAACACACAAATTTCAAAAAGCACTGAGGAGATTTGATGAATCTATTAAATTAATACCCCCTGTGAGAATTCTGTAAAATTATAAAAGTTGACCATGTCCTAGATTGAGGAAGAGAGGAGAAGCAGCCCATATTAATTGAGACTGGATCCACAATAGAAGATTAAGTAAATAAGTAAATGAGAGTGTTTTTCTGTTTGTTTTTAAATGTCTGTCCATTTGTTCTCCCTCCCACATCTCCGTAGGCAGATAATTAGCTTACCTGTCATCGCTTGCAAAGAAGAAAAACAGCTTACAGGAAGGGAGTATTCCAACATAGTGGACTAAAAAGCTTGACTAATTCTCTCCACAAAAAGCAACAATGAAACTGTACAAAATGATGAGAAAGAATAAACTACCAATTTTCCCAGTGCCATTTATTGAAGAGGGCTTCTTTTGCCCAGTGTATGTTGTTGTCTGCTTTGTTGAAGATCAGTTGGTTGTAGGTAGATGGCTTAATATCTGGGTTCTCTGTTCTGTTCCATTGGTCTATGTCTCTATATTTGTACCACTACCATTATGCTTGGGTTACTATAGCCTTATAGTATAGTTTGAAGTCTGCATGTGGCTACCCAATTTTCCAGTACCAGAAGATATTATGACTGATACCACAGAAGTACAAAATATCATTCATGAATACTATAAAAATCTCTATACATATAAACTAGAAAGTGTAGAGGAAATGGATAAATGTGAACAAATGCACAAATGGTAATGCAATGCCCCCAGATTTGTTCTTTTTGCTTAACATTGCTTTGGCTATTTGGACTCTTTCTTTGCTCTAAACAAAGCATAAAATTATTTTTTCTAGATCTGTGAAATATGATACTGGTGTTTAGATGGGGATTATGTTGAATCTGTAAATCACTTTGGACAGTATGGACACTGTAACAATGCTGCTTCTACCAATCCATGAACATGCTATATTTTTTCATTTATTTGTGTCTTCTGCAATTTGTGTCCTCGGTGTTTCACAGTTTCCCTGTGGAGATCATTCACCTCCTTGGCCAAGTACATTTCTAAGTATTTTATTTTCTTTGTAGCTATTGTGAATGGTATTGACTATTTGATTTAACTCTCAGCTTGATCGTTATATAGAAATGATACTGATTTGTGTACAATAATTTCATAACCCAAGACTTTGCTGCATCTGTTTATCAATTCCAGCTGTCTCTTGGTGTAGTCTTTGAGATTTTCTAGATATAAGATCATATCATCAGCAAAAAGTGATAGTTTGGCCTCCTCTTTCCTGATTTGGATACATTTCATTTATTTCTCACCTTTGATTGCTCTGGCTAGGACTTCCAGCACTATGTTGAGTAGAAATTATGACAGTGGGTACCTTTGTCTTGTTCCAGTTCTTGGGGGGAATTCTTTCCACTTTTCCCCATTCACTACGATGTTGGCTGTGTGTTTGTCATATTTGGCTTTATAACTTTGAAATATGTTACTTCTATGCCTAGTTTGTTGACGGTTTTTTAATCACAAAAGGGTGCTGGATTGTGTCAAATGCTTTTTCTGCATCTATTGAGATGATCTCATGGGCTTTGTTTTTGCTTCTGTTTATGTGGTGAATCACATTTATTGATTTATGTATGATGAACCATCCTTGCATCCCTGTGATGGTCATGGTGGATTATGTTTTTGATGTGCTGTTGAATTCAGTTTGCTGGTATGTTATTGAGGATTTTTGCATCTATATTCATAAGGGATATTGGTATGTAGTTTTCTTTTTTGTTGTGTACTTCCCTGGCTTTTGTATCAAGGTGATATTGGCTTCACAGAATGAGTTGGGGAGGATTCCCTTCTCTATGTTACGGAATAATTTCTGCAGTATGGGTACCAGCTCTTATCTGTAGGTCTGGTAGAATTTGGCTGTGAATTCATCTGGTTCAGTGCTTTTTTTTTTTTGTTTGAAGAATTTTTATTACCTCTTGAATCTTGCTGCTCATTATTGGTCTATATAGGAGTTCTATTTCTTCCTGATTGAGTCTTGGGATTTTGTATGTTTCCAGGAATTTGTCCATTTCCTCTACACTTTCTAGTTTATATGTATAGAGATTTTTATAGTATTCATGAATGATATTTTTTATTTCTGTGGTATCAGTCATAATATCTTCTTTTGGTACTGGGAAAATTGGGGAGCCACATGCAGAAGAATGAAACAGGACCCTTATCACTCACCAGTCAGGATAAAACACTGAAATGTAAGTCATCAAACCATAAAAATTCTAGAACAAAATGTAAGAAAAACTCTTCTAGATATTGGCCTAGGCATGGAATTCAGGACTAAGTCCTCAAGGCAATTACAACAACAAGAAGCATAAATAAATAGGACTTGATTTAATTAAAAAGCTTCTGCACAGCAAAAGAAATAATCAATAGAGCAAATAGACAACCTATATAATGGGAGAAAATATTCAGAAACTATACATCCAATAAAGGGCTAATATCCATAATCTACAAATAACTCAAACAAGCCAGCAAGAAAAAAAAGAAACAACCCCATTAAAAAGTGGGTAAAAGACATGAACAGAAGCTTTTCAAAAGAAGATAGACAAATGACCAAACAAGCATATGAAAAAATGCTCAGTGTCACTAATCATCAGGGAAATTAAAATTAAAACCATGATGAGATATCACCTTAGCCCTGTTAGGACAGCTTTTATTAAAAATTCCAAAAACAATAGATGCTGGCATGGCTGCAGAAAGGAATGCTTATACACTGGTGGTGGGACTGCAAATTAGTGCAACCTCTATGGAAAACAATATGGAGATTTCTCAAAGAACAAAATGTAAACCTACCATTCAATCCAGCAATCCCACTACTGGGTATCTACCCAAAGGAAAAAAAGTCATTTTATCAAAAAGACATCTGCACTTGAATGTTTATTGCAGCACAATTCATAATTGCAAAAATGTGGAATCAACTCAAATGCCATCAATTCATGAGTAGATTAACAAAATATGGTGTGTGCGTGTGTGTGTGTATGTATATAATGGAATACTACTCAAGCCATGAAAAGAAATGAATTAATGTCTTTTAGAGCAATTTAGATGGAACTGGAGACCATTATCCTAATTGAAGTATCTCAAGAATGGAAAAACAAATACCATATGTACTGTCTAAAACTAATTGATGGGCACATATGAGCACAGAAAGAAGTAAAAATTGTTGGAAATCAGGAAGGGTGGAGGGGAGAGGGGTAGAGGGGTAAAAACCTACCTAACAGGTACAATGAACACTACTCAGGTTATGGGCACACTTATAGAACTGACTAAAACATTATAAAAGCTATCCATGTAACAAAAACATTTGTATTATCTTAATATTTTAAAATTAAATAAAAACCAATAAACTACCAATTTGCCTAACAAATCTTGGGCAAGAACAGTGGTAATATGTTACATTCTTGCCTGGGGCTGATGCTATTACCCATCTATCCTCCAACAGCTCAATTGGCTCAATCATTATACCAGAGTTCTTTCTGAAAGCTAAGTTGCTAGGTTTCATGAATTATCTGGACTTCTCATTAGGAGAAATGAATGACAGTGGCAGTGAAATGACATATTCAAAGTGTTGAAGAAATATGATTACCAACCAAAAAATCTATACAACGATATATAAAAAGGATGATACATCCTGACTAAGTGGGGTTAATCGCAGTAATACAGGGCTGGCTTAATGTTCAAATATAAATCAATGTAATTCAACACATTAACAAACAAATAAAAGAAAGACACATAAGATCTTCTCCATTGATTCATAAAAAGCATTGAATATAACATGGCATTAATCCCAGACAAAAAGTTACAGAAAACTAAGAATAGAAAGGAAATACCTCAACCTGATAATGGCCCTCTATGAAAAAATTTCATCTAACAGCATACTATATGGTAAAAGATGGAATGTTATTCTCATAAGATTAGAAATACGACAAGGGTGTCTGCTCTCACCACTTCTATTTAACATTGTACATCATGTTTTAGCCAGTGCAATCAAGCAAGAAAAAGAAATAACAATCAGATAGTTTGGAAAAAAAAGTAAAACAGTCTTTATTTACAGATGACATGGCCACCTATGTAGAAAATTGAACGGAATTTATAGAAAAGCTATTGAAACTAATAAGTGAGGTTAGCAAGGCAGGAGGATAAAGGCTCAAATACAAAAATTATTTGTTTTTATGTATACTGTCAAAGAAAACTGACTATTGAAATTTAAGATATACCATTTATAATTGCATCAAAAAGAAATATTTAGTGATGGATCTGACAACATTAGGTGAAATACTCATACACTGAAAAGTGGAAAACATTACTGAGATAAATTAAAGAATGCCTAAAAAGTAGAGTTACACACTTTGTTTATGGTTTGAAAGACTCAATATTGTTAAGATGTTAATTCTTTCAAAATTGATCTATAGATTCATCACAATCCCAATCAAAATCCCAAAAGGATTTTTTTACATAAATTGGCAGGCTGATTCTAAATGGATACAGAAATGTAAAGGAAATACAATAGCCAAAATTAGGTTTTGAAAAACGACAAAAGTTTGAGGACTAACACTACCTTATTTAAGACTTATTGTAAAGATATAATAAACAATACAGTGTGCAATTTAACAAAAAATTGACAAAAGGATCAACAGAGCAGAATGAAACACAGAAATGGTCCCACGTTATATATATTCAATTAGTTTTCGATGGAGATGCAAAGACAATTCTGTGGGGACAGTCTTTTCAACAAATGCTTCTGGAACAATTGTGGATCATACACCTATATGTAAAAAAATTGTAAACATCCAAGTGGAGCAAAATGGCTGAATAGAAACCTCCAGCAATTGTCCCTCCACGTAAATACCAAATTCAACAATTACCCATGGAAGGAAGCACATTCAGAAGAACAAATATCAGGTAAGCAATCATAGTACCTGGTTTTAACATTACATCAAGGAAAGAGATGCTGAAGAGGACAGAAAGTACATTCTTGTATTGCCCATGCCACATCTCTCCCATCCCACAGTATTGCTGTGCCAACACACCAAGTGAAGAGTGAATCTGTGGGCCTGAGGGAGGGAGAATGAAGTGGTTATGGAACTTTGCAGTGGAACTCAAGGCCATCCTATGACAGGGGAATATGGAACAGGGCAGAACATTGCCAGTACCCACAGAGGGAGCATTTAGACAAGCCTGGCCAGAAAGAAAGCCTCTGCCCCAAACTCAGTTTTTAGCTAGCCCCAGCACTGGCTGATAAAAAGCAGCCTGAGACCTAGACTAAATTGATAAGGCAGTTGGGCAACAAAGGCTACAGTACATAGGCAATTCCTGTATCTCTGCCAGCTCATAGCCAGTGGACTTGGCGTGCACATGACCCAGTGAGACACCAGCAGAGATGGCCAAGCCAGTACCTGTGTCACCTCTCCTCCAACTCCAGGCAGAGAAGCTCACAGAGAATCTTCTTCCACTTGGAAGAGGAAAGCATAACAAACATCCAGGAAAGCATGACCTCATCAAATGAACTAAATAAGATACCAGAGAACAATCCTGGAGTGATGGAGTTATATGATCTTTTAGACAAAGAATTCAAAATAGCTGCCCTGAGAAAGCTCAATGAACTTGAAGAAAACACAGAGAAGAAATTCAGAAGCCTATCAGAGAAATTCAAAATAGATCAAAATAATTTAAAAAGTCAAGCAGAAATTATGGAGTGGAAAAATTCAGATGACAAACTCAGAAATGCATCAGAGTCTCTCAATAGCAGAATTGATCAAACTGAAGAAGGATTTGGTGAGCCTAAGGACAGGATATGTGAAAATATACAGTCAGTAGATAAGAAAGAAAAAAAGGATGTAAAACAGTGAAGTATACATACAAGATCTACAGAATAGCCTCAAAAGGGCGAGTATAAGAGTTATTGGCCTTAAAGAGGAGGTAGAGAGAGATATAGGGGTAGAAAGTTTATTAAAAGAAATAATAACAAAGAACTTTACAAATGTAGAGAAAGATATAAATATTCAGGTACAAAAAGATCATAGAAGACCAAGCATATTTAACCCAAACAAGACTACCTCAGGCATTTAATAATCAAACTCCCAAAGGTTACAGATAAAGAAAAGGTCCTACGGGAAGCAAGAAGGAAGAAAAAATAATTTATAAAGGAGCTCTAAGACATCTGGCAGCAGACTTCTCAGTGGAAACCTTACAGACCAGGAGAGAGTGGCATGGCATATTCAAAGTGCTGAAGGAAATAAACTTTAACCCTAGAATTTTATATCCTGCAAAAATATCCTTCAAACATAAGGAGAAATAAAGACTTTCCCACACAAACAAAAGCTGAGGGAGTTAATCAATACCAGACATGTACTACAAGAAATATTAAAAGACGTTCTTCAATCTGAAAGAAAAGGATGTTAATGAACAGTAAGAAATCATCTCAAGATATACAACTCACTGGAAACAGTAAGTACACAATTACAGAATGCTCTATTGCTGTAACTATGGCATATAAACCACTTATATCTTGAGTAGGAAGACTAAAAACCACCAAGAATAACTGTAATATCTTTTTGAGGGATAGATAGTATAAAAAGATATAGATGGAGACAACAAAAAGTTAAAAACTGAGGGGTAAGCTTGTTTATTTGTTTGATTGTAAGCAGAGTTGTCATAGGTTTAAAAGAATTGATTATAAAATGTTTTTTGAAAGACTTATAGTAACCTGAAATCAAAAAACCTACAACAAACCAAAACAGAATGATACTAGCATAAAAACAGACACATTGATCAATGGGACAGAATAGATATCCCAGAAATAAATCCACACATCCTTAGTGAATTTATCCTCAACAAAAGTGCCACAAATACAGTGGGGAAAGGACAATCTCTTCAATAAATGGTGCTAGAAAAATTGGATATTCATACGCAGAAGAATGAATCTAGACCCGTAGTCTCTTGCCATATATAAATATCAAATCAAAATAGATGAAAGACTTAAATGTAAGACCTGAAACTATGAAACTACTAAGAGAAAACATTGGGGAAATGCTTCAGAACATTGGTCTGGGCAAGGACATCTTGAGTAATACCACTAAGCACAGGCAACCAAAGCAAAATTGGACAAAGAGGATCACATTATGCTAAAAAGTATATGCACAGAAAAAGAAACAATTAAGAAAGTGAGGAGACAACCCACAGAATGTGAGAAAATATTTTCAAACTACCATTCTGACAAGGGATTCATGAATGGAATATATAAGGAGCTCTAACATTTCAATAGGAAAAAATGAAATAATCTGATTAAAAAGTAGGCAAAGGATCTGAATAAACATTTCTCAAAAGAAAACATACAAATAGCCAACAGGTGTATGAAAAAAATGCTCAACATCATTAGTCAGAAAAATGCAAATCAATCATTAGAGTGAATAGACATCCCACAGAATGGGAAAAAATATTTGCTCTCTACACATCTGATAAA
>NW_012155507.1:6819008-6822606 GCF_000956105.1 Propithecus coquereli | reverse complement strand
TCGGACTTGGAGGGGGACCAAGGGCAACATACGTAACCTAAACATTTGTACCCCCATAATATGCTGAAATAAAAGAAAAACAATGCAAATCAAAAGTACAATGAGTCAAAATTATAAGTGTGCCCATCATCTGAATAATGTGCATTGTACATTTTAGGTTTGAATTTACTCATCCCCTCCTCCCCCCCCACCTACTTGATTTCTGATGAATTTTATTTCCATATGTGCACATAAGTGTTGTTTGATTAGTTCCAATTTAATAGTGAGTACAGGTATTGTATGTTTTTTCCATTCTTGTGATACTTCACAAAAGCAATTTATGTATCCAAAACAGTTGTACTTGCACCACCCGAAGGATGGACATATTTGAAACTTGGACTTGGGGGGGGACCAAGGGCAACATACGTAACCTAAACATCTGTACCCCCATAATATGCTGAAATAAAAGAAAAAGAAAAAAAACATTTGTACCCCCATAATACTCAGAAATAAAATTTAAAAAACTATAGTGAGATATTATCTCATCCCAGTTAAATGGCTTTTATCAAAAAGGCAATAAAGAATGCTGGCAAGGATGTGGAGAGAGGGGAACACTCATATATTGTTCTTGGGAATATAAATTAGTGCCACTACCATGGAGGTTCCTCAAAAAACTAAAAATAGAACTACCATATGACCCAGCAATCCCACTGCTGGGTAATTATCTAAAGGATGGGAATTCGGTATATAAAAAAGATCTTGACACTTCCATGTTTATTATAGTGGTATTCACAATAGCCAAAATATGGAATCAAACTAAGTGTCCACCACAATTGAATGAAAGCAGAAATCAATAATGAGAGGAAGATTGGAAAACATACAAACACATAGAAACTAAACAATTTGCTCAAAATGACCAGTGGGTCAATCAAAAGATTAAGAGGGAAATTTAAAAGATTCTTGAAATAAATGAAAGGGAAAACACAACATATCAAAGCCAATGGGATACAGCAAAAGCAGTAGAGAAAAAATTATAGCAGTAAGTGCCTACATCAAAAAAAGTAGAAAATCTTCAAGTAAACAACCTAACAATGCATCTCAAAGAACCAGGAAAACCAAACTCAACTTAGTAGAAGAAAAGAAATAATAAAGATCAGAGCAGAAATAAATAAAATTGAAACAAAAACAGTACAAAAGATCGATGAAACAAAAAGTTGTTTTTTTGAAAAGATAAACAAAATTGATATATCACTGGACAGACTAAGAAAAAAGAGAGAAGATCCAAATAAATAAAATCAGATATAAAAAAGGAGACATTAAAATGGTACTTCAGAAATCCGAAGGATCATTAGACACTGCTATGAGCAGCTATATGTCAATAAATGGGAAAACCTAGAAGAAATGGATAAATTCCTAGACACATACAACCTACCATGATTGAACCAGAAAGAAATCGAAAACCTCCCAAAAAACCAATAACGAGTGATGAGATAGAAGCAGTAATAAAAAGTCTCCCATCACGGAAAAGCTGAGGACTACATGGCTTCACTTGAATTCTATCAAGTATTCAAAGAAGAACTAATGCTAACCCTATTTAAACTATTCCAAAAAAATCGAGGAGGAGGAAATACTCCAAACACATTCTACAAGACCTGTATCACCCTGATACCAAAACCAAAGACACAAGAAAACTATAGGGCTATATCTCTGATGGACATAGATGCAAAAATCCTTAATAAAATACCAGAAGACTGAATTTAACAACACATTAAAAATATTGTTCTTCATGATCAAGTGGGATTCATCCCAGGAATGTAAGAATGGTTCAACATATGACAGTCAATCAATGTGATACATCATATCAACAGTTCAAAGGACAAAAACCATGTCATCATTTCAATTGATGCTGAAAAAGCATTCGATAAACTTCAATGTCCCTTCATGATAAAAATTCAAAAAAATAGGTATAGAAGGAACTTACTGTTATTCAACATAGTACTGGAAGTTCTAGCTAAAGCAATCAGTCAAGAGAAAGAAATAAAGGACACCCAAATTGGAAAGGAAAAAATCAAAATATCCTTGTTTACAGAGATATGATGTTATATCTAGAGAAATCTAATGGCTCCACAGAAAAACTATTAGAACCTATAAACAAATTCAGTTGGATTGCAGGATATGAAATCAACATGCAAATATCAGTAGCATTTCTATATGCTAATGATAAATGATCTGAAAAAGAAACCAAGAAAGTAATACCATTTCAATAGCTACAAATAAAATAAAATGCTAAAATACCTAGGAATAAACTTAACCAAAGAAGTGAAAGACCTTTATAATAAAAACTATAAAACATTGATGAAAGAAATTGAACAGGACACGCACAAAATGGAAAGATAATCCATGCTCATGGAATAGAAGAATCCATATTGTTAAAATGTCCGTACTAAGCAAAGCAATCTTCAGATTCAATGCAATCCCTACCAGAATACTAATGACATTTTCACAGAAATTGAAAAATAATCTTAAAATTTATATGGAAGCACAGAAGACCCAGAATAGCAAAAGCTATCCTGAGCAAAAAGAACAAAACTAGAAGAATTACATTACCTGACTTCAAATTACACTACAGAGTTCTAGTAACCAAACAGCACAGTACTGGCATAAAAACAGACACACAGACCAATGGAACAGAATAGAGATCCCAGAAATAACTCTACACATCTATAGTGAACTTATCTTTGACAAAGTTGCCAAGAACATACAATGGGGAAAGGACAGTCTCTTCAACAGATGGTGCTGGAAAAACTGGATATCCATATGCAGAAGAATGAAACTACACTCTCATCTCTTGACATATACAAAAATAAAATTAAAGTTGATAAGGCAGGTGGGAGAGGGGAAGAGGGGATGAATAAATTCACAGCTAATGGGTGTGGTGTGCACTGTCTGTGGAATGGGCATGCTTGTAGTTCTGCCTTGGGCAGTGTAAAGGCAATATATGTAACCAAAGTATTTGTACCTCTATAATATTCTGAAACAAAAAACAATTGATTAGAGACTTACATTTAAGATCTGAAACTATGAAACTACTAAAGAAAAACATTGGAGAAATGCTTCAGAACATTGGTCTGGGCAAGGACATCTTGAGCAACACCTTCGAAGCATAGGCAAGCAAAGCAAAATTGGACAAATGGGATCACATTAAGCTAAAGAGCTTCTGCACAGCAAACAATCAACAAAGTGAAGACACAGCCCACATAATGGGAGAGAATATTCAGAAACTATCCATCTGAGAAGGTGTTAATAACTAGAATATATATATAAAATCAGCTCCAACAACTCAATAGGAAAAAAATCAAATAATCTAATTAAATAATGGGCAAAGGATCTGAATAGATATTTTTCAAAAGAAGACATACAAATGGCCAACAAGTATATGAAAAATGCTCAACATCATAATTCATCAGAAATATGCAAATCAAAACTACAACGAATCTGGGCACAGTGGCTCAGGTCTATAATCCTAGCACTTTTGGGAGCCGAAGGCTGGAGGATTGCTTGAGGCCAGGAGTTCAAGACCAACCTGGGCAATAGTGAGACCTCGTCTCTATAACAAGTG
>NW_012155507.1:6816742-6817798 GCF_000956105.1 Propithecus coquereli | reverse complement strand
TTAAAAATTTTTTCTCTATTTGTAGAAAATGAACAACAAGGCACAGAATGGGAGAAAATATTTGCGTGTCATATTTTCATATGCAGAATATATAAATACCTACCAAACCTTAAAAAAGAAACCATAATACAATAAATAAATGGACAAAAGATTTTAACAGATACTTCTCAGAAGAAGATAACTGGATTATAAATAAGCACATACAAAATGTTGAACAACATTGATCATTAAGGAAATGCAATTTAAAACTATAATGAGGTACTTCTGCATAGCTATCTGAGTAGATAAAATTTAAAAAGACTGACAATACTAACTGTTGGGCAGAATGTAGAACAAACAGAACATTCAATACACTGCTCATTAGAAAGTAAAAGGGTGCAACAACTTTGGAAAACCGTTAGGCTATTTCTTAAAAGTTAAACATGCACCTACTATATGATTCAATCATTCTACTTCAAGGCATTTACTCAAGAGAAACTGAAGCATATGTCCATGTAAAGACTTGTAGGCAAATGTTCAGAGCAGCTTTATTTGTAATAGTCAAACTAACATGAACCCATATGTTCATAAATGAATAAACAAAATGGACATATAGTTGGATAGATAAACATATCTATATAGTGGAATACTATTTAGGAATAAAAGGGGTGAACAAATGATACATGCAACCATATGGATAAATTTTAAAAGAATTGTACTAATTTGAAGAAGCCAGACAAAAATAGCATGTACTATATGAGGTGATTTATATAAAATTGTAGAAAACGCAAACTCATCTACAATAACAGCGAGAAGATAAATGTTTGCCTCAGAAAGGGGGTTAGGGAAGGATGGGAGGGAAGAATCAGCAATGGGCACTAAGAATCTTTCAGGAGTCATGGATATGTTTACTATCATGATTATGGTGAGATATATTGGGAAGACATATAGATACAGAAATAGAGATAGAGATATACAAATATATTGATATAGAGATAGATATACTGATAAATATACTTTTAATATGTGCAGTTTATTGTATGTCAATTATACTTCAATTAAATTGATAGAAAATAT
>NW_012155507.1:6807845-6815765 GCF_000956105.1 Propithecus coquereli | reverse complement strand
TGTACCCCCATAATATCCTGAAATTTAAAAAAAAGCTCACAACGCATTAATATTTACAATAAACTCTTGAAAATCAACAACAGATATTTGGATAATACAAAAAATAATTTGGCAAAGGATATAGATAGAAAAATCACATAAGGGAAACCTAAATGGTTAACAGATGTATAAAAGTTCATGTCAACTCCATTTGTCATTAGACAATTGTCAACTAAAACAACAATGCTCATTGCTTTAGAGTACATCAGTAAGAATGGGTAAGCATCAGAAAGTCTGAGAAAAACAAATGTTGGCAAAGATGAAAAACACCTGAAACCTCATTGTAGGATATAAATTGGTACAGACATTCAATTGAATACATTGAAATTGGTAAACATAAACTATATACAAAGTCTATGACTCAATCCCACTCCTGGGTTAATATCCAAGAGTAATATATGCACGAATCCATAAAAGATCACATACGAAGATAAATATTGAGAGCATTCCTTTTGGAAGTAGAGTTAATGGCAAAATAGAGGTCCATTATTTGGGAAAATAATAAGTAAAATTTAGTGGTCATATACTATGGAATACTATGGCATACTATGCATCAATCTGTAGTAATAAACTTAAAGTCAAATGGTAACATAATTAGATCTTTAAAACATACTATTGGTTGTAAAAACAAAATATAAAACAGTGAATAATAGAATTATATTGAAAATGGCATTTTCATACATTTCAATGCAAAGCATAGAAATATAAACCAATTACTGAGAAAGAATGACCTAAAGCAAGTTCCCATGGGGAAAAAGAGAATGGAAGTGGAAATCAAGGATGACAAGACAGAAGGAAATAAGAAAACACAAGTGAAATGAAACCAAAAAGAGTCTAACAATGATGATAGTATGCTATGGACTGAACTGTATGGTTGACTTGAAACTCTACATTTGATATCTGAAAACCCCCAACAAAAAACAGATAAACAAATGAAAGAGCAGACATGAGAAATTAGAAATTCTATAAAGAAAGAATAGACAGAATGTCACTCTCCTCTGTGCCTAAACATTCAAATTGCCAAGGATGACACCTAAGGTTTAAGCCTGGGTGGCAAAAGAGATGATTGCCTCATGGATAGAAAAAATAATTGAAGTCGGGAGGTATAGCTTAATGATAGAGCATTTGACTGCAAAAAAAATAATTTAAATCTGTTATAATGCTTACATTGGAAAACAGGAATTCCCTGAAGATAGTTTTCTGGATTATACATGAGAAAAACACCTTTATCATTACATTCATCACTGACAATGACATATTTTTTAAATGTTTATTAAATGGAATTTCCTCAAAGCAAGAAACTACTATTTTTCTTTGCATCTCAGGTGCCTAGCATGGTGCCTGGCACACATGAAGCACTAAAGAAGTGATCGTTGAACTGAATGCAAGTTTCAAAGACATTTGTTGTGCTTATTTTCTCTATTGGTATGACATTAGAATAGCTGAAAAATATATGTGGACAGAACAATGCCAAGAATTTGTCAATATTCACACAACACTAATACATCTGATTATAAAGATGGGAAATGCAAAGAAACTACACATAGGCTGGGTTCGTTGTTGTTGTTGTTCAATATCATTCATCTAAACTATAATCTGAACTAAATGATGGCTATGAACAGAGCCAGATTTTCTGAATATTGTTTTCTGCTGGGAATGTGTCAGATCAGTGTATACTGGAATAGAAATTCCAACACTCAAAGTTAATAATTCTTTTTCAAAATTCTTGTCTATTGGTTTTTCTGAAATATGAGAGTGATTGGGAGTAAATCAAAAAAGTGACCAAAGATAGCAGTAAGCTTTTCTTGAACTAGCAAAGAGCTTTTATACCCAGCTCAGTGCTTTGCAATTCAGGGCTGCATGCCACCTAGCTTTAGGTACTCTGAAGAATATTTGTCTTCATTAGTAATCAGGCAAATGAACTTTGAAACCAAGAGATACCATTTTTAATCCATCCAATTGGCAACAAAATTACATCGTTTGTTCATACAAAATGTTGGCAAAGGTAGAAAAATCAGAATATAACATCCGACCCACTAGCAAAATCTGCACAAGATACATTTTTAAGATTGTGCAAATTTGCCCAGTTCTCTCCATCTCCATTGAAACCACCTCAGGATAAGCTATGAACATACCTTACCTGGGCCTGGGCTACATAATAGCCTAAAGACAGGTATCTCTTTTTTTTCTCTTATCTTCCAACAATTCGTTCTCTACCCAAAGTCTGAAGTACTCAATATTAAACACACATCATTATTACTATCTGTGCTTAAAATATTTCATTGACTTTGTGTTACATTAAAAAAATTAAGTTCTTTATCATGCTTTTCATGGCCCTATGAGATCTCTAGCTTATCTACTTTTTCAGACATTTTATACTATCCTTATTCTTGCAGATTATACTTCAAATACACTGGCCTTTGTAGAAAAAGCCAAGCTTGTCTCCATCTTCTCGTCTTCATATTTTCTGCTTCCATTGCCTGAAATATATTTCTTTTCTTTTTTCTTGTGATTTGGTCTTGGATTCAAATGTCATTTTCAAAACTAGGCCTTATCTGAACACCTTTTATAAGGTTAATCCCCAGCACTGACATTCATGCTATATCATAGCGTATATTGCTACTTGATAAAATGCTAATTGTTTTTTATTTATTTGTTTGTCTTCCTCTCAGGAATATAAATTTAATCATAAACAAAACATCTTGGTTTTATTCTCCTCAGAATACCTAGTGCCTAGAATCATTCCTGAAATATAAAAATTCAATTTCTTTTCAAATGAATAAACTATTTATTAGAACATAAGTTGATATAGCAACTTTAAAGATTAATTTTACTTTAAAAATGTATATATTCTATGACCCAGGAATTATACTTCTCAGTGTCTACCCAAGACAAATACACATGAGGACAAGAAGATAGGTATAAGAATGCTCATTTCACCATTGTTTGCAGTAGTGAAATATTTAGGAAAATTTTATGTGTTCATAGATTAAAGAATGGCTAAACACATTATGATATATGTACAGTAAAGCTGTCTCAACTCTAGCCATCTCATTCACATTCTAACCAACACAAAGCAGCAGGGAGCTAAGGAAGGTTCTGCCCCCTTTCTTAAAGGACACTTCTTGGAAGCCACATGTACATTTCTGTTATATCTCATTGGCCAAAAATTAATCACATGACAATACCTGACAGCAAAGGAGGCTGAGATATACAGTCTTTATTCAGATGACTATATGCAAGCTAATAACCAAAGTTTATCTTACTAAGGAAGAAAGGATGCTATATTTTGGGGAAAAACTGGCCACCTCTGCCACAGAAACATAGCAGTATGAATCCATACAGTATGATGTTCTACACAACATGAAGCACTAAAATTCTAACAAGTAAATAGTGTAGTGCTCCCAGGACATTGTTTTTTTTTTTTTTTTAAAGAGCATTGTTACTACAAAACACTGATGGAAAAAATGAACAGGACACAAACAATTGGAAAGACATCCCATGCTCATGCATTGTAAGAATTAAAATTGTTAAAATGACCATAATACTAAAGGCAATCTACAGATTCAATATAATGTCTATCAAATACCAATGACATTTTTTACAAAAAGAGAAAACAAATCTTAAAATGTGTGTAGAACCAAAAAGGAGTCCAAATATCCAAAGTAATTCTGAGAAAAAAGAACAAAGCTGGAGATACCACACTATTAGAGTTCAAAATATATTATAAATCTATAGTAACCAAAATGGGATGGTATTTGTATAAAAACAGACACATAGATCAATGAAACAGAATAGAGGACCCAGAAAAAAATCTACATATTTACAGCCACCTGATTTTTGACAAAGGCAGCAAGAATATACACTGGGGAAAGGAAATTATCTTCAATAAATGGTTCTGAGAAAACTGGATATCTATATGTAAAAGAATTAAAATACACCCATATCTCTCACTTGTATAAAAATTAACTCAAAATGGCTTAACAACTTAAATTTAATACCCAAAACTATAAAACTACTAGAAGAAAACTTAGGGAAAACACTCCAGGACATTGGTCTACGCAAAGATTTTATGGCTAAGACCGCAAAAGCATAGGCAACAAAAATAAAAATAGACAAATGGGACTATGTTAAACTAAAAAGTTTCTGCACAGAAAAGGAAACAATCGACAGAGTGAAGAGACAATCTCTTGAACGGGAGAAAATATTTGCAAACTATTCATATGACATGGGACTAATATCCAGAATATACAAGATGCTTGAACAACTCAATAGCAAAACAAACCCAAATAATCCCAATAAAAATGGGAAAGCACATGAATAGACATTTCTCAGAAGAAGACATACAAATGGCCAACAAGTATATGAAGAAAATGCTCATCATCACTAATCATCAGGGAAATGCAAATCAAAACCACAAATGGGATACCATCTTTCCCCAGTTAGAATGGCTATTATCAAAAAGATAAAAAATAATAGATGCTGACAAGGATGCAGAGAAAAGGGAACTCTTATGCACTCTTGGTGGGAATGTAAATTAGTACCACCAATTGGAAATTTCTCAAAAAAAAAAAACTAAAAATAGAACTATATATAACCCAGAAATGTCACTACCAGGTATTTATCCAAAGGAAAGGAAATCAGTATAGCAAAGGGACACCTGGATCCCTCATGTTTATCAAAGCACTATCCACAATAGCCAAGATATGGAATCAACCTAAGTGTCCATGAATGGATGAATAAATAAAGAAAATGTGGTATACATACACAATGGAATACTATTCAGACATAAAAAGGAATGAAATTTTGTCATTTGCAGCAACATGGATAGAACTGGAGGTCATTATGTTAAGTGAAATAAGCCAGGCACAGAGAGACAAATATCAGATGTTCTCACTCATATATGGGAACTAAAAATATTGATCTCATGGAGATAGAGAGTAGAATGATAGTTACCAGAGGCTGGAAAGGGTATGTGGACAGGGGATGAAGAGAGGTGGCTCATTGGTTACAAACATACAGTTAGATAGAAGGAATAAGTTCTAATGTTCGGTGGCAGGGTAGGGTGACTATAGTTAACGACAATGTATTTTACATTTCAAAATAGCTAGAAAAGAGGATTTGAAATGTTCCCAACACAGACAAATGATAACTAAGCAAGATGATGGATATCCTAAATACCCTGACTTGATCATTACACATTCTATTCATGTAACAAAATATCACATGTATTCCATAAATATGTACAAATATTATGTGGCAATTTTAAAAAGAGCAGTATTGAAAGCAATTGAAGATCTCACTAAATGAACATCCATGATAAAGGGTGGCTTTATGGATGTACAACCTGAGTAATAATACAGTATCATGATCTTAGAAGGGCTGCATGCAGAGGTTAATGCTCTGATGTCACCTTCTTGAAATTATTAACTTTTTAGCAGGGACCCCACATTTTCATTTTGTACTTGGCCCCACAAATTATGTAGATGGTCCTGTCCAAGACAAGAATTTTCCCTTTGGAGTTTAGCCACTGTGGATATGATTCAGGGCTTGTATTTCCTTTAATTGTTCACTTCACTTACATTATAGAAATATCTTTAGTATAAAAATAATGTGAGTCAAGGACCAAATATGTTGAATTTTGAAATAAAGATACCTCAAATGACAACATGAAGTTAATAAGTAAAACCATGGGAACCCAGAGGGGATCTTGTAAGGAAACAAAGAGCAAATGCACGATGCCAGTAGAGTGAAAACAAATACATGACAGTGCTTAATGGACTTTCACCAAAACATCTTCCCAAAGAACAAAACTGAAATTGCCTGTCTTAAAGCAGGACAATTTCTCAAATGTAGAATGGGAACTCTTCCCAGCCAGGAAATGAGTTTCCAAGTTTTCAGGCAAAAGAAACTTTGTAGCATTTGTTTTTGTCAGATTGCTTACCCTGCTCCTTTGCTTGCTTCTCCTTCATTTGTGATGGTCTTGTCACAGGCTCTCCCTCCCATGCTGCATCTTAATTGAATAGAGACAGTAGAAAAGAGTTTATCCTTTGTAACTATAGCTTTCATTTGGTTGATTGGTTTTCTATTGTATGTGATTGACTGGACTTATTTCTTCTTCCTTATAATCGAATTGTTATATTTTAATTCTGTCAAAAAATGTATCTTTGCAAACTAGGATTGGAATTTAATCCAAAGTGACCTTAAATCTTGAAGATAAAGAACTTTATACCTTTGAGCTAAAGGTTGAGAAATTTTGAGAACATTTAATGAATTATTGTCTAAAAATAGTTACTAGTAGAGATCTTTCTTTATAAATTGTGAGATGGAATTTTCAATTTTATATATATATTTGTTTACATAAACATTGTATATAATAACTCAAACAATAATAAACACATACTGAAGCAGACACTGAGGAAGTATTCCTATAAACCTATGGTAGGTGCTATTATCATCCTTACTTTTCACATGAAGTGACTGAGATTCACGTGAACAAGTCAAATAACATGCTTAAAGCAATAGAGATATTAAATTCCAAAAGTCAAAAGACACAAACCCAGGTATGTCTTTCCCATTAAACGCAGGCAGAGGCTGTGGCCTTTCATCTTCAAATAATCATAGTGCCCAGTATTGTGTTATTCACACACATGATAGGCTCTTATGAAAGATATGTTGAATTAGGACCATATTGTTCAAAACATCTAGAGACACCATTGACATTGTTGCGAAGAGAAGCACAATGCAACGACTTCGTGTTAAATTGAATTTTAGGACTAAGTTACAGAAGAGGGCCACCTGACAACTATGAATATTGACCTAGATTGGACAGTTAGATGAGTGAGAAATAAAGTTCTATGATGCCTAGTTATGGAAATACTGATATTTATTTGACACAGCACTTAGTTTTAAGTTAACTTCCACAGAATGGTATATTTAATTAGTTTTTATTCATATTGAGAGTAAATCCAAAACAAGTTGAACTTAGAAGTAGAGAATAGAAAGGTGATTACCAGAAGTAATCTGGGGAGTGGGGAATGGGGAAATGTTGGGGGAAGGGAGTTGGGGAGATGTAGATCAAAGAGTACAAAATTTCACTTAGGAGGAGTAAGTTTTTGAAATCTATTTCACAGTATGGTAAAATGGTAAGTATGTAAGGTGATCAATATGTTAATCATCTTGATTTAATCATTTCACCATGTACACATATATCAAAATATTATACTATAAGCCCACAGATATATACAATTATTATTTGTCAGTTAAACATAAAATGCAAATATAAGAAATAACAATAAAATAAAATAAAATCATACTTGATGATAAAAAGCTGCATTTACATTGATGTTCGACTATCGCCATGGTCGATCTCCAGAACTTTTTCAATTCTGTACCCATTAAAGAATTCTCCACTTTCTGCTTCCCCAGCCCTTGGTGACCACCACTCTACTTTCTGTCTTTATAAATTTGCCTACTCTAGATACCTCATATAAATGGAATTGTACAATAATTTTCCATTTGTGACTGGCTCATTTTATTTGGCATAATGTTCAAGGTCCATCAGTATTGTAGTATATGTTAGAATGTCCTTACTTTTTAAGGTTGAATAATATTTTATTGCATGTATATACTGCATTTTGGTTAACCATCCCTTAATCAATGGACACTTGGTTTGCTTATACCTTTTGGTTGTTGTGAGTAATGCTGTTATGAAAATTGGTGTACAAATTATCTATTTGACTTTCTGTTTTCAATTCTTTGGGGTATATACCCAGCAATAGAACTGCTGGATTATGTGATAATTCTATCTGTCATAAGCTGTTTTTAAAGTTCCAATAAATAAATAAAGCTCCAGTTAAGAAAAATAGAAAATTAACATTA
>NW_012155507.1:6801665-6806470 GCF_000956105.1 Propithecus coquereli | reverse complement strand
TACCACATTTTATTAATCCACTCATGTATTGACGGGTACTTGGGTTGTTTCCACATCTTTGCAATTGTGAATTGTGCTGCTATAAACATTTGAGTGTAAGTATCTTTTTTGTAAAATGTCTTTTTTTTCCTTTGCGTAAATACCCAGTAGTGGGATTGCTGGATGAAATAGTAGGTCTACTTTTAGTTCTTTGAGGTATCTGCATACTACTTTCCACAGAAGTTGAACTAGTTTCTTCTTGGACACAAAAACCAGAAACACAAAGAAAAATTTTAACAGTACTTACTATATGTAAATAAAAAACCACAGTTCAACCATACCGATAAACAGAACTAAATGACAATTCAGAAAAAATATTGCAAATATGTTTTTTAAAATATTGTGAACAAATATATCCTACAAATAAAGAAAAAAGAATAAATAACTCTATAGATGACATAACAAAAAACAGGAATCAGAAATTCACAGAAAAGATGATGGCGATAAAGTATGTAAAAAATAATCATTCTTCCTATCAGAGAAATGCAAATTGAAATAACATTGAGAAGGTTATAATTCTGGAATGGTGGCATGAGAGGCTTTTTCTGCCCTCTGCCTAATGAATCTAACATAATTGGTGAAAATTATAAAAAATTCAAAATCTCTTGAAATTGCCCTATAGTCACACAGCAAATAGAAAAACATTTATTCAAGAAATTCTACTAAATATCTGTAAGAACATTCAGAGTCTGTTGCATTTCAGCCAGTATCTGAATATCTCCTGTCCCATCTCCCCAGATCATTGTGATGAAAGCCCTACTTAAGGTGAGTGCAGGAAAGAACTACAAACTCTTTACCTGCCCCAGCTCTCTAGCAAGGGCTATGATAACTCCCTGGAAAGGGCAGGCTTCCAGTCTTCCTGATCCCCCTAAGCTCCATACTGCAGAATCTGTTTTCTAAGCAAGTGCTATTGAGAGGTCTCAGCCCCCTTCCTCTATCCAGCCTCCACTGATAAGGCAGAAGCTCTACTCCAGTTTTAGCAGGCTGACAATATTGGCCCCTGTTTCCTCTGCCCAGCTCACTTGTAGGACATCAACTTCCCAAAAGGAAAGGCAAGTCAAGAAAATCAGGGGCTATCATCCCTTGTAACTGAAGTACTTGAAGCCAGTCATGAAAATCCCACACATTATATACTCCCATTTATATGGAATGTCCGTAATAGGCAAATATATAGAGACAGAAAGTAGATTTCTGGTTGCATAGGACTAGAGGTATAGAGGAAAAGTGGTAGGTGACCACAAGTGGATAAGGGGTTTCTTTTTAGGTGATGAACATAACTTCAATCAGGTAGTGGTGATGGCTGCACAACTATGTAAATATACTAAAAAACACTAAATTACACATTTGTAAAGAATGTATATTATGATGTGTCAATTTTATCTCAATGAATCTCAACAAAAAAATTTTCATTGTATAATGCTCCTGTTTATGAAAAAGGGTACTTTCATCCTAATACATATATAGATGTGTGTATGTGTTTGTGTGTATATATATATACATATATATATGGTCATTAAATATGAATGGCCAATTTTGAATCAAAAGTATAATTTATTATATCACAAACAAGCAGCACAATTAATCAAAGTATGTGTCTAAACTATCGACACAGTTTTGCCATCTTAACAGTAGCTTGTTTATGCCAGCAACAAAGAAGCCTAGAGAGGGAGTTGTGATGAAATTACAAAAGGAGTTTTCACAGCTTGTTGAGAATTGAATATTTTTCTTTGCAAGAAGTGGTCCAAAGCCTGGAAGAAGTATTAGTCAGTTGGTGCAAGGTCTGGTGAATACAGTGGATGACAGAGAGTTTCCAAGTCCAGCTACTATAGTTTGAGCAGCATTGTTTGTGTGACATGTGCTCAAGTGATGTCTTGCAAGAGGATTGGCCTGTCTCTATTGACCAATCTCGGCTGCTTAATCACAAGCATCCTCATCATTTCATCCAATGGTTGCAGTAGACAACCACTGTGATCAACTGACCAGGTTTTATGAAGCTGTGGTGGATAATACCAGCGCTGGACCACCAAACAGACACCATTAGCATTTTTTGATGAATATTTGGCTTTGGAATGTGTTTTAGCACTTCACCTTTATCCAAGCATTGTGCCGAACCCTTGTGATTGTCAAAAAGAATCCACTTTTCATCACATGCTAACAATACAGTGTAGAAATGGTTCACCTTTATGTCATGACAGTAGTGAAAGTCAAGCTTTGAGATGATTCCTATTCTGACACTCATTTCATTCATGCAGAACCCATCTATCCAGCTTCTTTACCTTGCCCACTTGTTTCAAATGGTCCAAAATTATTGGAAAGTAACGTCAAACCTTGCTGCTAATTCACGCATAGGTTAAGATGGATTCCCTTTCACTACAGCTTTCAGCTCACTATAATCCACCTTGGTCTCAGGTGACTCATTTTCAAGAATAAAATCACTAGAATGAAACTTCTCAAACCGTGGATGTACTGTCCATTCATTAGCCACATCCTTCCCAAACACTTTGTTAATATTTCAATCGTTGTGTGCTACACTGGATCCACCACAGAAGTCATATTCGAAAATAATATGAATTTTTGACTTATCCATGGTGTCACAAAAATTGCTCTAACAATATGAAAGATAAGGACAAGCCAAAACATGCATTTGAAAGACTGAGGATGTACGTTCACAATAAACATAAAACAAGAAGTGTCAAAAAGTAGAATGTCAGAGATATCAGCTGTCGAACTTAGTACTTAAGGAAATCAGACATTTCATACTTTTTTTTATTTAAGACATCTCATACTTAATAACTTAATATATATGAAACACACACACACACACACACACACAACAATTTCTTAATTCCCTAGTGTACATGCAAGCTTTTAAAAGCCCTTATTCCCACATGTATCAACTTTCTCCACCTGTTTCTTCCCAGGCTTCTTGGTCTGTCTATTGCTTGTCCCAGGTGTTATCCTTTGCCTCAGGCTACTTCAGCCAATACTTGTGCCTTTAAATTATTTTGGCTAGTTCCAGTTTTAAGTGGTAATGCTTTCAGTTTTTCCCCATTCAGTATGATGTTGGCTGTGGGTTTGTCATATATGGCTTGTATCATTTTTAAGTAAGTCCTGTCTATAACTATTTTGTTAAGAGTTCTCATAATAAAACGGTGCTGAATTTTGTCTAATGCTTTTTCTGCATCTATTGAGGGGATCATATGGTCTTTTTTTTATTTCTATTTATGTGAATTACATTTATAGATTTGCATATGTTGAACCATCCCTGCATCTCTGGGATGAAGCCCACTTGGTCATGATGGTTTATTTTTTTGATAAGCACCTGAATTCAGTTTGCTAGGATTTTTGTTGAGAGTTTTTGCATCTATATTCATAATGGACATTGGTCTGTAGTTTTCTTTTTGTGTTGTGTCCTTTCCTGGTTTTGGTATCAGGGTGATGTTGACATCATAAAATGTATAGGGGAGGATACCTTCCTTCTCAATGTTGTGGAATAATTTCTGCAAGATAGACACCAGTTCTTCTTTGCAGTTCTGGGAAAATTTGGGTGTGAAACCATCTGGTCCAGGACTTTTCTTTTTAGGAAGGTTTTTTTATTGCTGCTTCAATTTTGGTACTTGATATTGGTCTGTTCAGGAATTCTATTTCTTCCTGGTTGAGCCTAGGTACGCTGTGTGTTTCTAAAAATTTGTCCATTTCCTCCACATTTTATAGTTTATGTGCATAAAGGTTTTTGTAGTATTCATACATGATATCTTGTATCTCCATGGCATCAGTTGTAATTTCCCCTTTTTCATTCCTGATGGAGCTTACCGCTTCTATCAATATAGTGTTGTAAGTCCTAGCCAGAGCAATTACACAAGAGAAGAAAATCAAGGGCATCGAAATGGGGTTAGAGGAGGTCAAACTACCACTCTTTGCTGATGATATCATCTTATATCTAGAAAAACCCAAGGATTCTTCTATGAGACTACTGGAATTGATAAACGAAGTCAGCATAGTCTCAGGTTACAAAATCAATGTACACAAATCAGTAGCATTCCAATATGCCAACAACAGTCAAATGGAGAACCAAATAAAAGACTCAATACCCTTCACAATAGCAAGAAAGAATATAAAATACCTAGGAATATATTTAAATAAGGAGATGAAAGACCTCTACAGGGAGAACTATGAAACACTGAGGAAGGAATTAGCAGAGGATGTAAACAGGTGGAAAACCACACCATGCTCATGGGTCAGCAGAATCAACGTGGATAAAATGTCTATTCTACCCAATTGATCTATAGATTCAGTGAAATCCCTATTAAAATACCAACATCATTTTTAGCAGATCTAGAAAAAATAATTCTATGCTTTGTATGGAAACAGAGAAGACCCTGTATAGCAAAAGCAATCTTAAGCAAAAAGAACAAATTGGGAGGTATCAATTTACCAGATTTGAAGCTATACTACAAGGCTATAGTAACTAAAACAGCATGGTACTGGCACAAGAACAGGGACATAGACCAATGGAACAGAACTGAGAACTTAGATATAAAACCATCCTCACATAGCCATCCAATCTTTGACAAAGCAGACAAAAACCTTCACTGGGGAAAAGAATTCTTATTAAATAAATGTTGCTGGGGAAATTGGATAGACACATGTAGAAGACTGAATCAGAATCCGCTCCTATCACCTCTGATAAAAATCAACTCATGGTGGATAACAGGCTTAAACCTAAGGCATGAAACCATAAGAATTCCAGAAGAAAATGTTGGAAA
>NW_012155507.1:6796919-6799986 GCF_000956105.1 Propithecus coquereli | reverse complement strand
AAAAAAAACCTTTTGTAGTTTTCCTTTGATTAGTGCTATTTTCTTTTTCTGTTACAATGTATTTAAATGCCCATTGACTTTTGAGGGGAAGAGTAGGTAAATAACAATAAATATATCTTCTTCATAAATATCATTTGTTCTTTTTCTCCATTTCTACCACTTTCATGCATGCCTACCTTTGGATTGCCCTCCTTTTCTTTTTGGCAATGACTTCATTTCTTCTCATAGTTAATTCTGTGAACTATTTTCCTAAACTCTGCCTTTATGTTTTCCAAAATTACTGTGATGCTATCAAAAGAGACCAGGACTAACTTTGTTCTCTAGGCTGATTGATGACAAGTGTTAATAATACTGATGACTCAATTCTGTCATCACTTTGGTTTTTGAGCATACGTAGCTTGAGGCAGCATCACAGAGTAGGGAATAATTCAGGAAACAGAGGGACAATACAAAATGAGCTTGATTCTCCCTAAATCTCCAGCTATCCTGTAATCATAAATCACATATGGCAATTCTTTCCAGGTCCTTGAGTATAATTTAGCACAATTTGTGGGCACCTATGCTGCTTATTTGTGATGGAATTCTACCCTTTAATCAGACCAAATCCTGAGGATATGTAGTGGTAGTGACAATGACAGGTAAGCTCATCTTCTTTCTGGACAGATTACCTCTCATAAAAGTAAATGCCCTATTTAGTGATTATCACTTACTGTATTTCTTTCTCCAAATTTATTTCTCAGAACATTATCTATTACAACAGAATTGTGAATTAGTTTCTTAATTGTAGTTTAAGGAAAAGTGAGATCTAAGAATATCATGTTATAAGATATTGGTGCTCATAATTACTCACAAGCCACTGAGAGTTTACAATATTCATTACACTCTTCCCACATAAGTAATTTTTACGGAGACTTGATCAATGGTAACTTTATTGAGATTTACTGAAGAAAAATAAGAGGCATATAGTAGCTACTAACATGTGGAAAGCAAATTGGGGAGCAGGGCATTTTCATTTTTCCGAGATGGAAACTTAACTAAAAGTCACCACTGCTTTTTAGCAATGTAAGAGGTACATATACACTCCCCCACCCCCAGCCAGACAGCCAAATTCAACTGGACAAAGGATCCTGAAACTGTGCTCACTCAAACGCTAATATAATAATAGATTCTATGCATCAGAACCACCAGCACCTATCAACAATCATTTGCAAAGTGTGCACTCCATAATTTTTCTGCTACTTAAGTGATTTTTAAAGCTCTAAAATCTCTATTAGTATAGATACAGCAGAAATGCACTAAACAAACCTCTTAGATAGGATCTACAAATTTCATGGGAAAAGTGTTGCTGTCCTAATTACTTTACCAAATAATCCATGTTTGTCCCCAAAGCAAGATCTAACTGAAATGTTACCTATTTTACTTTGTATGTGAAAGCTCCAGCTATAACAGAGCACAAGGATCTCTCCCTTTTTCTGCATACTCATGTACCTCTGATGAGTGCTACCCAATTCAGAAATCCCCACAAACTCTCTTTCATTCTTTAGTTTTACCATGTGTGCAAGTCTTATTTCCTAAATCAAATCACAAGCTGAAAATGCTTCCAAGTTCTGTTATATATTCATGATAGAATCTAGAAATGACTCAGCAATTAATAGGCCCTCAAAAAAGTCTCCATATTTATGTATTAAAACTGAGTCTTGCAGCTGAGACAACACAGCTTCCAGGCACGAGTGAAACACCTCTTAATAGAATAATGTGTTATACTGGGGGGAGTCAGGCCCTGGGGGAAACAAAGCTTAACGTAACTATTTGTAGCAGTTGTTCTCAACATTGGCTGCATACTGTAAAGCAGATAGGAAACTTTAAAATGTATTAATGACTGGATTCCTCCCTCAGAGATTTTGAATTAATTTGTCTGCTGTGCATTATGAACATTGGAACTTTTAAAAAATGTCATATGTGATTCAAATGTGCAGCCAAAATTGAGAAGCACCAGTCTACAGCAACATGGACTTTAACTTTGTCTTAAACATCTTCTGTTTTTGTAACTGGAGTTGTTCTCCCATAATCAAAACTGTAGTTTAGGGGAAATATTATTTGCAGGTATATATTTTCTGTGATAAACAAAATAAAATTTCAATATAAAGAGACCGAAAGCCCAAATCTCTCTTCAGGAAAAATAATAAGATAATAAAGATCTATAATTACCAAAATTATATTACAAATGAAGTTCCATTATTCAATGTAATATGTTCACACTGTGGATAATCTCTATACCACAAGTTCCTAAGACACATAGGTACTATTCTGATAAACACATAATTTGTACACTAATGGATATTAGTACACTTTCTTCCTAATGCTTATTTTTAACCAAAAGACACTTGCCTTGATGATCATGACCAAAGTTAACCTGATAATTGCAAGACTGATTTGCTTCTATAATCTAGATTGCTGTTGATTATCTACCACACCTGAAGCTATATATATATATATATCACAATGAATCTCTATCCATTCCCCTGCTACTCTATTGCCACAAAGTAGCTTGATTCAAACATATTTCTTCTGGCTTACTCTTTTTATTGATAAACTAAATAACTTCAGATAATCTGCAAAAAAAGTATGTCAGTTCTTCAAATGCTTACATTTCACAAGCTCTCTGATTTTCCAAGCAGTTGAAATTTTGAAGTGAATTATTAAATATTTTTACTAAGGAGACTTTCTCTCTGTCTTTTGTTCCAATGAACTCTACCCAGAAAGCCTTTGCTTTAGTTTGAATGTTGAAAATTTATGTTAAAACTTAATCCCCAATGCAATAGTATTAATAGGTGGTATTTTTAGGAGGTGATTACGTCATGAGGGCTCTACCCTCATGAATGGGATTAGTACCCTTATAAAAGGGTTTTTTAGGGAGTCTGGTAGTCCCTTTTGATTCTTTTGCCCTTCTGCCATGTGATGACACATGAACAGGAACCATCTTGGAAGCAGAGAGTATGTCTTCACCAGATATCAAATCTACTGGTACCTTGCCCTTGGACTTTGCAGCCTTTAGACCTATGAGTAA
>NW_012155507.1:6794143-6795399 GCF_000956105.1 Propithecus coquereli | reverse complement strand
ATATACCAAAAGACACAAAGTATTTGAACAATTTAAATTTATAAGCTGTACTTCTAGTATACATGAATTTAATAGTCATTATTTGACCTATTCCCAAGCAGCTCTAACTTATTGCATATAATTTTCTGGGGCATAAAATTAATTTTATCTATTGAATTAATCTAGCCAAAAGCCAGTATTTTTATCCCAATATAGTGATGGTGTTATCTATTCATAATTACTTGTGGATGTTTAAATTTTGTTCCCTGTAATCCATTCTCCAGAAGCAGCCAAAGTGAGCCTTTATAATGGAATCAGTTTATGTTGCATTCTGTTCAAAATTTGTTAATAGCTTCTCATCACATTCAGAATAGAATTTAAATTCCTTACAGTGTCCTACAGGGTCCTATATAAATCTTCCTCCCTCTCTGGTTGACTATATAGAAACATTCCCCTTTCTAGTGCTAAGACATGCCAAGCCAAGCTTTTGTTCTCTCTTAGAGCTTTACTTCAATCTGGAAAATTCTTATTCAGATCTCACTTTTAAAATGCCACTTCCTAACTACCTAATCTAAAGTAGCTCCCCCAATTTCTCGCCAACACCTCATCATGTTTTTCTTTATTATATCAGTACTTGATTTGTATCATATATTGACTATTATATCAGTATTTAATATTTTTTCATTTATTTCCTGTCTTCCTACAATAAAATGTACACTCTTTGAAAGAAGTGATTTTATCTATCTCATTACTGTATATTCCCAGAGTCTCAGTGTCTGGTATGTTGTTGCTGCTGAACAAATAATTGTAAATAAATTTATGAGTGAATAACATTTTAGTCATTTGAACTGTTTGTGTTATTAGCATAGTGCTACCATAAATATTTCATATATAAATATTTGCCTATTTTTAGAAGACGAGCATATTCTAGGAAAATAATTAATAAGTCAAAGAATACATGTATTGGAAGAATGTAGAAATGTGTTAAAAAATTATTTTCAGAAAGATTATAATAATTTTCACTTTTATAAGTAATATATAAGTGCTCATTTCTTTACATTTTCATTAATATTGTCATGCATTAATGCATGATAATTGATAGGCAAAATGGTACCATTGCTGTTTTAATTTGTAATTTTTTTTTTTTATTTCAGCATATTACGGGGGTACAAATGTTCAGGTTACGTGTGTTGCCCTTGGTTCCCCACCCCCCCAAGTCCGTGTTTCAAATATGTCCATCCTTCGGGTAGTGCTCATTGCACTCCTTGTGTATACAA
>NW_012155507.1:6790218-6792943 GCF_000956105.1 Propithecus coquereli | reverse complement strand
TATGTGAAAATGCACGAGCTATCTTGCTATTTTTAGATGTAGGGATAACATTGGACAGAAGATCTTCATGAATTTCAAAAACTTAAAAATAAATTAGGTCATTTAGGTCATATCGTTAGATGAACCAAAATTTGAGTGTTCAACACAGAAACTGATAACAGATAAAGCAAATACAGAGGTTGGAACATTTATTCCTTGGAGGCAAATCCACAGAGATGGTTAAAAATTGGATTCAGTATTGTCAAGAGTAGGAGAGCTAGGGGCCATAAATAATGGTAACTGATTGAAGTTTTATCTACAGAAAATCAGTGTGAATTAGCTTATGCAACAATTTCCTTTGTACGGTATATATAATCCCTCAGGATAAAACTGGGGGTTTAATCTATAAATAATTTCCACTTGTGGAAAGTTAGGGCTCCTAGTGTGGGTGTTGACAACCCAGAAAAAACAATTTTCCTTTTTTTAGCATTTGAGTTGTATGTATTCTGCCTTCTAGATTCACACATACACACACACTGAAGTGAAGCCTGTCAGTTGACATGATCTGCTGATATACACAGAGCTCAGAGACAGCTTTTCCACTGGAGAAACTGTTTGGGAAAAGAGAACTATACAAATGCAAAGGAAATTCACTCCAACTGCTTACATAATAAAACCTATTTGTTCATTTCTAAATAAAAATGGGTGACAAAGGAATACTATATGTTTGAAAATAATCTAGTGGCACAAAAAGGAACCAAGTAAACATAAGGAACTATTGACCCTAGGAAAAATTAAGGCGTGAACTTGTAAAAAAAAAATACACGCACACATAATACTCTGATAATACCACAGAAGTTTCAAGAAGATATTGTACATGTAAGAATATGGTACTATGAAAAATAGAGGAATAACTCAGAGTACTTGGAAATTAATTATATGATACCCAATATAAAACAGGAATATAAAAGAATAGAATCAAGGGAATCTCCCAGAAAGAAAACAAAGTATTCAAGGAGGACGAAACTATGAGAATAAAGATAGGACATACTAAAAACAAGTCAAGAAGTCTAATATCTAATAGGTCTGTCATAGAGATTTAACAAAATAGAAGGGATGAAATTCTAAAGAAATAACTCAAGAAAATTTATCAAACCTGAATAAAGACAAGTGCCTTAAAATTGAAAAAGGCCCATTGAGTACCAAGCAGCATAAATGAAAAAAATACTCATACCTAAATACATTATTGTGAAATTATAGCAAAGTATAAAGATGAGAATCTATAAACTTCCTAAGGAGAAAATATGTTCCACTATCAAGAAGTAATGATAAGACTAGCATATAATTTTCTTAAGTAAAAATTAATTTTAGCAGATATTGTAGCATGTCTTTAAAATTTTTAGCAAAATTGTATCAAACCATAAATCAACCATGAGAAATGAATAAAGCTATTTTTAGATATTTGACTACTCATAAAGTTCACTATTAACCTAAGATTTATTAAATAATTGAGAATGTACTTTCACTACAATAGCATAATCTAAGAAAAAAGAGAAATATTGGAAATATTCTAAATAATTGGAAAATGAAATAATAAAATTACAATTTTTAATACCATAAAAAGTTTGACAATATTTAGGACTAAATAAAATGAAAGACACAAGAGAGACCTCTGTACTGAAAAGTATGAAGCACTACTGTGGCAAATTATTGGAGACCTACATAAATCAAAAGGTAAATCATGCTCATAGATTGGAAGATTCAATACTTTTAAGCTATTATTCTTCACAAATCAATCTCTATAGATGCAATAAAATGTCAATCATAATGCCAGCAAGCTTTATTATAAAAATTGACAAACTGATTCTAGAATGTGTATGGAAATGCAAAGAACATAGAATAGCTAAAATTCTTTTAAAAAAGAAAAGTGTAATTATTTATACTACAGAACCTCAAAACTTATAAAAATACAGTAATCAAGATAGAGTAATATTGATATAAGGATAGACAACTAGATTAATAAAACAGAACATATGATACTGAAGCAATTGTATTTATGGAACATTGACGCTTTTCTCATACCACATACAAAATATAAATAAAAATGGCTTACAAACCTAAATATAAAATCTCAAACTATAACGCTTCTAAGCGATAACATAGGATAATGCATTTATGATCTTCGGGTTAGCAAAAATAACTAACTATAAAAGATATAATAAGTGGGACTTCATCAAAATTTTTGCTTATAAAAATTATACCATTATGAAAATGTACAGCCATGATACAGACTGCAAGAAAAATATGTGTCATGCATGTATCTGACAAAAGATCTACTTAGAATATATAAAAAATCCAACATTTCAATAATAAAAAACAAGAAATGGACAACAGTCTTGAACAGACATTTCACAAAAGAACATATATGAAAGCACAATAAGTGTAAAGGTACCTCATTGTGGTTTTAATTTGAATTTTTCTACTAACTAATGATGGTAAGCATGGTTTTATGTGCTTATTTAACATTTTTATATCTTTGGTGAAATGTCTGTTACAATATTTTGCCATATTTTTAAAAAATTGGCATGCATATTTTATGTAAATAAACTGAGTTCATTACAACTCTTGAATACAAGTTTTTTTATCAGATAAATGTTTTGCAACTATTTTATTTCTGTGGCTTGTATTTTCATTTTCTTAATATCTTTTAAAGAAAAGAAGCTTTTAGTTTTGATGAAGTTCAATT
>NW_012155507.1:6787043-6789338 GCF_000956105.1 Propithecus coquereli | reverse complement strand
CCTACTTCGAAATCTTTTGCATATATACATAGGAGTAGAATTGTAGGATAATACATTAATCCTATGTTTAACTTCTTGAACAACCACCAAACTGTTTTCCACACTGAACATAGTACTTTGCATTCCCACTGGCAGTGTACAAGGGCTCTAGTTTCTCCACATCTTCACCGCCACTTATTTTCTGTTTCTTTTTATTACTGTTATAGCCATCCTAATGGGTGTGAAGCAGTACCTCATTGTGGTTTTGGTTTGCATTTACCTAATGGCTAATGACAATGAGCAACTTTTCAGGTACTTGTGGCCATATGCATATCTTCCTTGGGGAATTGTCTCTTCCAATCCTTGAACTATTTTTTACTTAGCTGTTTGTCTTTTTGTTTTTGATTTGTAAGTATTCTTTATATATTCTGGATATTACATCCTCATCATATATATGATTTTTAAACATTTTATTGTACTGTATAGGTTGTCTTTTACTATCTTGATAATGTCCTTTGAGGCAAAAAAGTTTTTAATTTTGATGAGGTCTAATTTCTATTTTCTGTTTTGTAATTTAAGTTTTTGGTGTCATATCTAAGAAACCATTGACAAATTAAATGTCATGGTGATTTACCTCTATGTTTTCTTTGAAGTGTTTTCTCATTTTAGCTATTTTGTTTAGGTCATAGATCAATTTTGAGTTAATTTTTGTATGTGGTATGAGATAAGAATTCAACTTTATTATTATTATTATTGGATTTGACTTTTTGTATACAAATATGCACTTGTCCCAGCAACATTTGTTAAAGAGAATATCCTTTTTCCATTGAGTGGTCTTGGCAGCCTTGTCAAAAATCAACTGGAAATAAATGAATGGATTTATTTTTGGACCCTTAATTTTATTACATTGGTCTGTCTATATTTCTATCCTCATGCTAGAACCACACTCTTGATTATTGTAGTTTTGTGATAAGTTTTGAAATCAGGTAGCATGATACCTTTAATTTTGTTCCTCTTTTTCAAGAATGATTTGGCTATTTGGTACCCCTTGTAATTCCACAAGAATTTGAGGATCAGCTTTTCTATTTCTTCAAGAATATACTTTGAAATTTAGGTAGGGATTGCATTCAATCTGTGGATTTCCTTGGGTAGTATTGATATCTTCATAAGAATAAGTCTTCCAATGAATGAACACAGAGGTTTTTCCCTCCGATTAGATTTTCTTTAACTTATTTCAGCTGCATTTTATAGTTTTCAGTGAATACGTTTTTCACATCTTTGGTTAAATTTATGCCTTAGACATTTTATTCTTTTGGATGCTTTCATGAATTTAATTATTTTCTTAATTTCTTTTCCAGATTGTCCATTGCTAGTATACAGAAAAAAAAAAAACCCTAATTTTTTTTGTGACTTGTACTCTGTATCTTCACTTAATTCACTTATTAGCTCTAGTAAAATTCATTGGAATTTTCTATTAATATATAGAGAATGATGATATTTGCAAATATAAATGGTTTGAGTTCTTCCTTCTTAATCTGAATGATTTTATTACTTCTTCTTGACTAATTGCTCTGGCTAGAACTTCCAGTCCAATGTTGAATATCAGTGGTGACAGTAGGCATCCTTCATCCTTGTCTTCTTTGAAGCTTTCAGTCTTTCACAATTGAGTAAAAGGTTGGCTATGGGTTCTCCATAAATGGCCTCTATTGTTTTGAGAGTATTCTTTTCTATTCTTAGTTTTCTGAGTGTTTTTATCAGCAAAGGGTGTTATATTTTGTCAAATGAGTTTTTTTGCATCAAATGATCATGTAATTTTTCCTTTATTAATGTGGTGTATTACAGAGATCTACTTCATTACAATGAACCATCCTTGCATTCTTGAGACAAATACCACTTGTTTATAGTGTATAATCCTTTTAATATGCTATTATATTTGATATTCTATTGATTTTTTTAGGATATTTATATGTATAAGGTATATTGGTTTGTAATTTTCTTTTATTTTGATATCTTCAGTAATAGGGTAATGCTGGCCTAATAGAATGAGTTAGGAAGTCTCCCTTCCTCTTCTAACTTCCACATTATTTTGAGAAAGATTAATATAAATCCATCTTTAAATATTTGGTAGAATTCACAGGCGAAGCCATCTTGTCTTAAACTTTTCTTTGTTAGGAGCTTTTTAAAAATTATTAGTACTGCTTTAACCTCTTTACTTGTTATAAGTCAGTTCAGACTGTTTACCTCTTCTTCAGTCAGTTTTGGCAACTTGTTTGTTTCTAAGAAAAAGTACATTTCATCTAAGTTATATGATTTGTT
>NW_012155507.1:6771290-6782783 GCF_000956105.1 Propithecus coquereli | reverse complement strand
AGATGCATATATTTATGTCTTCCATCATATTGGGAATTTTTTAATTGCAAATTGACAATTTATAATTATATAAATTCATGTGGTAGAAAGTAATGTTATTATTTATAAATAAAATCTAGAATAATTAAATGAAGCTAGTTAACATATCCACCACGTCAAATACTCAACATTATTTTTGTGGTGAGAACATTTCAAATTTACTCTCTTAGCAATTTGGAAATGTACAATAATCTATTATTAACTATATTCACTACACTGTGCAATATAACTAAAAAAAACCCCATCTTCTTCCTGTCTTACTGAGATTATGTACCCTTTGACTATCATCTCCCCATTCCTACCACCACCACTCCACCTAGGTAACCACCATTCTACTCTGCTTCTATGAGTTCAATTGTTTTAGATTCCACATGTAAGTAAGAACGTGATATTTGTCTTTCTGTGCCTGGCTCATTTCACTTAGTGTAATGGTCTCCAATTACATCCATGTTGTCACAAATAACAGAATTTCCTTTTTTTTTAAATAAAGCTGAATAGTATTGCATTGTGTATATATATCCCGTTTTCTTTATCCATTCATCTGTTAATGAGCATTTAAGTTGATTCCATAACTTGGCTATGGTGAATAGTGCTGCAATGAATATGGAAGTACAGAGATCTCCTTCACAAATTTGTTTTAAATTTTGGGGGTAAATACCCAGAAGTGGGATTAATTGGGAATTTTCAAGCCATCATTCTTTTAGATCATGTTTTACCCTTTTTTCTCATCTATCACTCCTTCTGGGATTCCCACAATGCATATGTTCGTCCACTTGATACCGGCTCACAGATCCCTTAGTCACTGATCAATTTCCTTCATTCCTTTTCATTTTGTTTTTCAGGATGGATAATTTCAATTGCTTTATTTCAAAGTTCACTGATTACCTTTTCTTCCTGCTTAAATCTGCTGTTGAGCCCTTCCAGTGTATTTATTTCAGTTTCTGTAATTTTCACCTCCAGAATTTATATTTGATTCCTATTTAGAATTTCTACATTTTTATTGATATTCTCATTCTGTTAATGCGTCATTTTCCTGATTTCCTTTAGTTTTCTCTGTTCATGTTTTTCTTCAGCTTTGTTTGCATATGAAGACAGTTTATTTAAATATTTTTTTTCTAGTAAGTTCAATGTCTGGGGTGCCTTAGGGATGAATTCTGTCATTTATTATTTTCCTTCAAATAGGACATACTTTCCTATTTCTTTGTATGCTATGAAATGTTTTGTTGAAAATTGGATATTTGAATATTATAATGTGATAACTCCAAAAATCTTTCTTCTAACACCTCAGTATTTGCTGTTCTTGATTGTTGAAGGACATAGTCTTTCATTTGTTGATTGATTCTTCTAAAATATTTTTGCAAAGATTGCAATCCTTGTCATGTGCTGTCACTGAAGACCATGTTCCTTTATCTTGTGTTCAGGTAGTGTTTTGATAGAGTTTTCTTTGAACTCCAGATGCTTAAAAAAAAAAAAAAAAAAAAAAAAACCTCTCTCAGTCTTTGTGATTTGGCTCTATGCTGGAGCATTCCTTCAAATTTAGTCAGGCAGTTTAAACCTCTGCCTTGGTCTTCACTTTCTGCTTGCATTCAAGCTAGAGATCAGCCAAAGGTAAAAGCTTGAGTCTTTTCAGGTATTCGATGACCATGTATCCTGACCTGGACTTGTGTGTGGCTTTTTAAACTCCTCAGTATACACTGGTACTTTTGAATACCCTACTTTTCCTATAAAACTCTCATCCTATCTTTTTCCCCCAGGCTTTAGGCTGTCTATTGTTAGGACAGTGCAAGTTTTTCATTTCCCTAAAAATAATTTTAAGCAATGCTCACCACTTCTCCTGCCTAAGTGAGTGCCAGGTTAGGTAAAATAGAGATGAACACCTTGCACAAGTCTTTAAGATAGTTCTCAGTCATGTTTAAAAAGACAAAATAATTTGCAATAAAAATCTGTTTTACTCCCCCCAGACCGAGGTACCAGGGTTCCAGACTGGTAACACAGACAAACAGACTGTTGTCTTCCAGACCATCAACAAACTTAGGAGAAGGTGGGGTTAGGACAAGTAAAAGTGCCACCATGGTGTCCTACCATTTTTAAGTTGCCTTTATCTTGATTCAGTGTTCGCTGTGTTGCTGTTTTGACAGCTTTGTAGACTTCTGACAGTTTCTGCTTGTTTTTCGATGTTTCTGTGGAAGGAAAGGCATTTGGAGCTGCCTACTCTGCCATTTTGCTGATATCACTATATTGTCATTTTTAACGCTATCATGTTATTATTAAAATTTCCTGTTTTTAATGTTACTCTTAAAATATTTAAACATGTGAATATTTAATTTTATAAAAACTTTAGAAATATGTAAGCAAAATCACTAATTCAGAGGTTTCTCTCATAATTTAAGTATCAGAAAAGGACATAAATATCAGTGCTGTTATTCAGATAGGAAAGTACTAAGGATGTTCAGGAGAGAAAATTGTGATTCTTGATTTTACATTTTAAATTGGCTTCCAGTGGGATATTTATATGGAAATGTTCAGCAGGCAATTGGAAACATGGGCTGGTAGATCAAGAGAGATTTAAAAGCCAGAGACAAAATTTGGGATCCAAAACTACCTAAAGATTCATACATTCTGAGGAACTGGATTTATGTTAATGAATGTGAATGCCAAGGGAGAGATATTAGAGTGAGTGGAAAATAGAAAAAAATGTAAAGCTGAAAGAAACTCTGTAAAGTAATATTTACAGACTTATAGTTCTAAAAGTTGACTAAGGGAAGAAATATCTGACATGGGTACCAGGTTCAAGGAATTCCACAAAACTACGATAGCTTATTTGTATCACAATAACAAACATCTCTTTTATGATTAAACTCAGATTTATGCAGTTATTTTAAATTTCAATTATTCTATATTTAATCTCACATGAAATAAATTTTACCATCATTTCATTCTGATTCTTCCTCAGTGAACTTGTTGTTTTTTTCCAGAATCCATTATATTACTTTTATGCCTACCTTTGCCCAATCCCTATTTCAGGACTCTTTACTGTTCAATAGTAATCTTAATTTAATTGGTTCCTCTTTTTTCCTTTTGTTGTCTCTAAGCTAGGTCAAAATCCATTATATATCTATATTCTTAATTGAGATTATAGGATAACATTATCCTGCTTATCCATCCATATCTTCTATTGCTTCTCAATGTGAATATTTGGTACTAGGCAGGCAATTTCCCATCAGTGGTTCGAGAGTATCTTATGCTAATTAGAGAAGCTTTGCTTTTATTCATTTTTATACCATCTGTAGAAAACACACAATCTTTTTTTCTTCTTTTTTTTTCCTGTGTGAATTCACCCTACAATTATGGTTCAAATTCAACCACATTCATGAAGCATTTCCATTACCACGTCAGCCCATCCTTATCTTATCTTTTCTCAATTTCTTGTTTCAACCACCAGTTTTCACATTTAATAATATATTGCCTATTTTGGTATTTAATCATTGTTTGTGTATACTGTCTCAACAAAAATTTGCAATTTCCTTGATGCAAGAACCTTTGCTTTTATGATTTCCTTAATCCATCATGAAGTGATAAAACACATTTATTGTTAAACACACATTTTTGAAGAAAAATCCAATAAATATATTGAATTTCTTAGGTGGAAATTATTCTCATCATCCTCTAAAACTTTTTTTTTTTCAGATATTTTAGCTTGAGAATTTTTTGCTCCTAATTAAATCAACACTAACATCAGGTTCCCTCTCCTAAATAAAGTCTTTCTAGTCCACTCAAGATCATAACTTTTCTTGCCTCTTAGTTAATAATAATAGCGTATGATCAATAATTAGAATATATTTTTCAGGGTATATTCTAGCTGCTTAGAATTCATAACATATGTTTTGCAATTAACTTTGGAGAATGTCAAATGCCCTTCCTTATTTTAATAATGAAGAATCTGATGTCCAAAAATATTTTTATGAAATGCCTAAAATAAAATACATAGAAAGTGTAAAATTAGGACTAGAATCCAGAACATTGTTGCTCCAAAACATAAGTTCTTTCAACTGTTTACTGATTTATAACATTTTGTATGTTTGTTTAAAAAGATCTTTTGAACACATATAGTGTAGCAGTCACTATACTCAGCATCATGGTAACAGTCCAAAATGATGATTCTTGCCCTCACTTTTCTCACATCTTAGGACAGGAATTAAGCATATGCATAGATACAACGGCTTTTATTAAAACTTATATGTATGTTTTGAAGGTGAGGAAGCAGAGCTAAAGAGATATGTTGTGAGTTAACTGTGTACAAAAATAAGTGATCCAAGGTGCCAACTGAAATACTAGCATTCTGGTATGAAGGTACTTAATGTTATTTAATCCTCCCTAGGAATCTGAAAGCAAGAAAGTCAGTCTGGTGGAAGAAACATATTTATTGTATCCTGACCCTCCTTAGGGATGTGCAATATGTTTTCTGGTTGAAATAAAGCTCTTGTAGCAGGATCAAGCTATGCTGTTTAATATAACCATTAAATCCTTGAGGTACCTTCATAAAAGTTGGTGTATTTGATTGAAATCTGCTTTTGATTAGTTTTTTAAATCATAGAATGAGATATTATTTGTGGAAGAAAGAAAAAAAAGTCATAGTCATCAACAATGTGGCACCCTCAGGCATAATGAACACATTTTAGGGTTTTAAAATGGTATTTTTAACCAACAAAGACAAACAACTGTCATCAGTAACTATAGGATTTAATTTGCAAATAGTTCAAGTTGTCTCTTTGACAATTTGTGCTGGTTCCTGAGCATATAGTCAATTCATGTGTCATGTTTTGTCTCTTTCTCTGGCATACAGAAGGGTGTGGGATGGCATGTCCTAGGTGGTTCTCACTGTAAATTCTATTCACCATTCTGTAATTGGTTTCAGACCTGTCATGTTCTTGTGATATCTTTTGGCAGGTCTATGGGATGGGAAAAGGATGAGTTTACACTCCTGCACATAGTGAATATAACTTTTATGTTAGCCCTGTGTTTCATGCATCCTGGGATTCATTTAACATTCACTTACTTTTCATTCAATCATTGTTAGCACCTTTTATATATCAGGAACCATGATGGGCATGGATAATGCAAAACTGAACAAGATGTGATCCATAATCTCAAGAAAATAACTGTATTTAGAAGAGGAAAACTGTATCTGTAACCTTAAATATCTAAGATTTTATCAGCCCCTGAGTACAAAGTAAGGTCAGAAAAATCAACACAATATATTTTCTTACTACCTGTTTAATTTTAGGGCATTATTTACCACTCTTAAATTCTTTTTGTTCTCTAGTTCTCAGGAAAATACAAGACACAATAACATGTGCACCAAAACTAGTCCTGGCCAATGCTTGTGTCCTCCTACAATTCTATTCTAAGTTGTAAATCTCAGTACTCTGCTCAGGCTACTTCATAGCTGATCATTTGCTATACACTGTAATTACAATGCTCCTGTTGTCCTACTGCCCGAAACACTGCTCCCTACATTGAGTTAACATTTGCTGTTATGCTATTCAACTAATGCCCCTATCTTGCCAAGATCTACTACTATTGCACCAAAAGCGTGTAAAAGAATAACTTCATCCTACTTCCTTCTAGGTTATACTCTCATAGTGGGCATGATAGCATAATTTCTTTGGCTCAAGGGGTTTGGGTTCTTTTAATTTTAAACACCAATTTGTTTCCAAGGCCTGCACACACCACATATCAGGGTTCTGGTAGGTTTGGACAAAAGCCATAATTCTATGTCTGGTAGGTTTAGGTAAAAGGTATTATACTATGTCCAAAACCAATATTTATCATTGAAAATCAGAGACTCCACTAATTGTGGCCAATTTTCTTCCTGAAATTTGCCTACTACTCCTCTCAACTCAGTTCTCATTCAACTTAATATGCCTACATATGTCTGAACAGCCATATATGGTTCATGCAATTCAGTGAATGTAAATAAAAATGAATGTCATTTAATTCTACATATAAAATATATCCACATCTCAGTTCCAGCCAATCCAGGGCACCATCTATAAATATAAACACATAAGTGAAATAAAGTGCTAAAATAGCTTGATAGAAGTCTACATAGAGTACAGTTGGGAAACAAACACACACACATACACATATATTAAATATATATAAAATATGTGTTTGAACACATTGGAGAGATACCAAGGCAGCAGTAATGTTTGGAATGAAGATTCTAGAGAGAAAGAAAGCCCACAGAGCAGAGCCTAACATTTGCATTTGCTTTTCTATTCATTTACTGATTTGTAAGTGGTAATTAAGCAATTGAGAAGCTGACCAGATATTTCAGGAGTCTCTTGGTATTGCAGGACAACCATTATAATCCAGGACTCATCAAAAAGGAGGGACCATAGCAAACACTGAAGGCTTTCAAGGAAGGAGTGAAGAGCAAAGGAAAGAGTACATATGTAGACAAATGAATATTTATTATATAATATATAATTATGTATACAGATGCTCCTCGACATATGATAAGGTTATGTCCTGATAAACACATCATAAGTTGAAACTATTGTAAGTCAAAAATGCATTTACTACATCTAACTTATTGACCGTCATAGCTCAGCCTAGCCTATCTTAAATGTACTCAGAACACTTATATCAGTTTACAATTGGACAACATCGTATGGCAACACTACACCGTATCAGTTAACCTTGTGACATGTGGCTTACTAGGAGCTCACTGCCACTGCCCAGCATTGTGAGAGAGTATCGTACTGCTTTCTACTGAATGCATATAGCTTTTGTACTATCACAAAGTTGAAAAATCTTAAATAGAGCCAACCTACACATTGGGGAACATTTGTATATATACTACATATATATTAAAATACACCAAAAATAGCACAAGAGAAAGAGGTAAAATGTTCTAAGATGCTTTCATTGTCCAGAAAGTCTTAAAAGTATTCATTTTTATTAGACTTAAATAAGTTAAAGATGTATGTTCTAATCTCTGAGGTAACAATAAAAAGATAGGAAAAGAAAGTATAACTAACAAGCTGGCATAGGAGTAGGATGAAATAATAAAATGATAAATTAAAAATAATTGTTTTTGTCATTACAAAACCAATAATAGTAAGCTGATAAATAAACCCCAATATATTAATGACTACATTAAATCTAAGTGTACTAAATACTTCAATTAAGAGTAAAATATTATCAGAGTAAATTAAAGTGTTACATACAAACCATGTGTACCTTATTAGTCTCCCAATGATGTTATTTTGTATCTGAGTTGAATTGATATCTCTCTTATATCATTCTCCACTCCATATTTGGGATGAAATGTAATGGTTTTAGATAGAGTATCTGGCTTACTACATTGCGGTCAGATGATACAACTTTGAAGTGCAGGTATTGCCTTCCCATACAAAACCCTTAAACAATGGGAATTGGGAGGGTCTGACTGTACAAATTATTTCACTTTTTCCAAATCCATATACTTCAAGCTGCAGTTGTTCCTTGAAACATTTCTAAAATGCCTTGAATGATAAACAGACTAGTTTGTGGAATAATCTTCTGTGCCTCTTGACAGTTTGTTTAGAAGTGATGGCCAGCATCAGAACATATTAACACATTATACTTCATTGCTTTCCATTTCTGTTTGTGTTTGTTTCTCATTTTTCCTTTATAGTCACTGACCTGGAATTAAACCTAAACTGATAAACATAAATGATATGGACAAAATCCTAGGAAAACCCAACTTAAAGAAACCAACACAAGAATAAACAAATGTTCTCAACAGAATAGAGAAATTAGATCTAGAATTTAAAATCTTAAGAAGACAATGCTCTTGTCAAAACTGCAAGGGAGTTTCAACCTAGGTGCATTTGCACATTGCCCAAACATCCAATTATTGAGACAGCAAGGATTGCCAAGAAAGAAAGGATTTTTTTTTAATATAAAAGCAGTCTTATCCAGAGAACAGGAAAAGCTGCCTCAACTCAGTCTCCCCAATCAATAGAGAGTCTGGGCTTTTTAAAGATGGTAAATTAACAAGGGGCTATTGTGCATTTTGGCAGGTTGTGTTAAAATTAACAAGAAATAATTAATAAGGGTCTAGTGCATGGGGCAGTTTACTAAGAGATGGTGAGTCTTGGCATCAGGAAATCTGCCCAGGGGCCTTCAGAATCTCAACTCCTTTGTCTTACAGAAAATCCACAATTTCTGGGAAATAACTCAAAAGGTCAAGTAGTTAGTTAAGGTGAGGATTGTAAAAAAAAAAATGGGGTCTTTGAAATTTGTTCACTGAGCTGATTACAATACTAACTCCATAGAATTTCAGTAGTGAATTCTATTGAATATTTAAGAGTAAAATAAAACCAATATAGTGCAAACTCTTATAGTGAAGAGAAAAAGAGGGAATACCATCCACCTAATTTTGGGAAGCAAGTTTAACTTTGCTAGTAGAATATGAAAAGGATATCATAAGAAAGTAAAAGGCTAAGCCAATCTTTCTCATGTATATGAATGCAAAAACCAGAAAAAAATTAGCAAACTAAATCTAGGGATGTACAAAAAGAATAATATATCATGAAAATTTGGATTTGATACAGGAATAGAGGTTGGCTTAACATCCAAAACTAATTAATTTCCTTCATAAATAAAGAAAAAATGTATCTCAACATATGCATAAAAATAATTAATAAAATACAATGTTTATTAGTGATCTAAATTCTTGTCAAAGAAATAGTAGGGAACTGCATTAATTTTATCAGATTGCAGTCTGAAATGTCAGTTCTTGGTGTGCTTACGGCTGAAGAATGACCAGATGCACAAAAGCAAGGCGAACATAAAAATGAGGTTTACAGAGGAGAGAAAAATAGGATTATAGAGCAAGAGCAAGATATAGTTTTACAGAGCGAGATACATACGACATAGATGACAATCAGACCCATTGTAGTAGAAAAGGAGGGCAAAAGAAAAAAGGGCTTGGTTATGGTCTGGGTCTCGTTTTATAGCATCTGGATAGGGACCTCCCCGTGGTGGCTCAGATGTCACCATGGAACCACTTTGATTGGACAGTTGGGAGTTGTATGACCTGAGTCTTACTATACATGCGGATCTCCTGTGAGCCTCTCTGAAAGCGCATGGCAGGGGTGGGAGTGAACTACAACAGCACCCACTTTCATCCCTAGGAGACCCAGAATGCCTTGCTATCTACCTAACGATCTGACAAAGGATATTAACAGAAACGTAAACCAAACATTATATTAAATTCTGAAATATTGGAAGTTTTCCCCTGAGATCAGAAATGAAGCAAGAATTCCCACTATAACCACCTTTATTTAAAATTATTCAGGAGTCACAGAATAATGGCCAGCAAACAATTCACTATTGCAAGAATGTGGAAACAACCCAAGTGCCGGTCAATCCATGAGTGGATTATTAAAATTTGGTATATGTTTACAATGGAATATTACTCAATCATAAGAAATGACAGTGATCTGGCACCTCTTATACTTTCCTGGATTAAACTTAGGCCCATTATCCAAAGTGAGGCAGCACAAGAGCAGAAGAACGGGATCCATTTGTACTTGCCATCAAATTGGTACTAACTGATCAACACTAGGGTGATCACATGACAGAAATACTCTCTAGGGATTAGGGGGATGGGGGGGCAAATCTACAACTAAAGGACACGGGGAGCACTAAAGGGAGGAAAGGACATGCCTTTAACCCGCATTTGGGTGAGGCAAAGACATAAAGTGTAACTATAATGTTTGTACCCTCACAATACCCTGGAATAATAATAATAAAAAAAAAATTATTCAGGAGTTCCCAGCCAGTGCAGCAAGACAAGGGGGGAAAGCCATGTAGATTGAAAAGGAATACTAACATTATTTGCTGAAAAAAAAGAATGCATATGTAGAAAATCCAAAGAAATCTATAGAGAAGTGTTAGATTAATATGTGAATTTGGCTAGATTATAAGATACAACATCAATATAAAAAATTGATTGTGTGCCCCCCAGACTTTTTCTTTTTCTTCTTTTTTAGTTGTAGTTAGCACACTTAACATGAGAACTTCCCTCTTAACAAGTTTTTAAGTGCACAATACAGCATCACTAATTATAGACAAGATGTTGTACAGCAGATTTCTAGAATTTGTTCATCTTGAATAACTGAAACCTTGTACCTAAGAATAGAAACTTCTTATATCCTGATTTCTCCAATCCTTGGAAAACAGCATTCTACTCTCTACTTATCAGTTTGACTATTTCAGATACCTTCGTATGACTGGGATTACATAGTATATGTACTTCTGTGACTGGCTTATTTTATTTAGTATAATTTCCTCATGGTTCATACATACTGCAAGATTTTATTTTTTTTAAAGCTGAATTATATTCCATTGTACTTACATACCGCATTTTCTTTATCCATTCATCCAAAGATGGCTATTTAGGTCACATTTTGGCTATTATGAATAATATTGCAATGAACATAGGGGTGCGAATATCTCTTTGAGTTTCTCATTTAAATTATTTTGGAAAAATACTGAGAGGTAGAATTGCTGGATCATATAGAAGTTCTATTTTTAATTTTTTGAGAAAACTTCAAACTGTTTTCTATAGTGGCTTCACCATTTTACATTGCCCCCAACTGTGTACACGAGGGCTCCAATTTCTCTGCATCCTTGCCAATCCTTGTTATCTTTTCATTTTTTGATAATAGCCATCTTAACATGTGTGACATGATATCTCATTGTGGTTTTGATTGGCATTTCCCTCATGATTAGTGATGTTGAGCATTTTCTCATATACCTATTGGTCATTTGTGTATCTTTTTTGGAGAAACATCTATTTAGTTCCTTTGGCTATTTTTGAATCAGGTTATTTGTTTTTTTTTTTGCTATTGGATTGTAGGAGTTCCTTATATATTTGTCAGATTAATGCTTTATCTGATATATGATTTGCAAACATTTTCCCCCAAGCCTTAGGTTGCCTTTCACTCTCTTGTTTCCTTTTAGCTATGCAGAAGCTTTTTAGTTTGATGTAGTCCCACTTGGCTTTTTTTTTTTTTTTTTTGCTTATACTGCCTATGCTTTTGATCTCATATACAGAATATCATTGCCAAGACAATGTCATGAAGCTTTTCCTCTGTGTTTTTTTCTGAAAGTTTTACAATTTCATGTCTTATATTTAAGTCTTTAATCTATTTTGAGTTGATTTTTGTGTATGGTGTAAGAAAATGGTTCAACTATTGTTTTTTACATGTGAATAACCAGTTTATCTAACACCAATTTTTGGAGAAAATCCTTTCCCCATTGTGTGTTCTTGGCACCACTGTCAAAGATTAGTTGACTATATTTCTGTGGGTTTATTTCTTTTTTTTTTCCTTTTTTTAATTTCAGCATATTATGCGGGTACAGATGTTTAGGTTACGTATGTTGCCCTTACCC
>NW_012155507.1:6729796-6769520 GCF_000956105.1 Propithecus coquereli | reverse complement strand
CCTGAGACTTTACTGAATTCATTTATCAATTCCAGGAGCCTCTTGGTTGAATCCATGGGGTTTTCTAAATATAATATCGTGTCATCAGCAAATAGTGATAGTTTGATCTCTTCTGTTCCCATTCGTATTCCTTTAATCCCACTCTCTTGCCTGATTGCTGTGGCCAGGACTTCCAGCACTCCGTTGAATAGAAGTGGAGATAGTGGGCAACCTTGTCTGGTTCCAGTTCTATTTATTTCTGATCTCTCTATTCTGTTCCATTGTACTATACAGCTGTCTTTACGCCAGTACCATACTGTTTTAATTGCTATAGAATTTATAATGTATTTTGAAATCAGGAAGCATGATTCCTACAAAGAAATGCATAAATTCTTAGAAACATTCAACCTACCAAGAATGATATTCAGAATATTAAACAACAAAGAACTTATATTGAGAATAGTAAAAGAACTCCTACAAATCATCATGAAGAAGACCCCAAACTCAATAGAAAAATGAGCAAAAGACTTGTGGAAAAGATGACAAACATGAAAAGGAGCTTAATTTTGTAATCAGAAAAATTTAAAGCAAAACAATATACTATTAAGTTTACATAGGAATGGCTGAAATTAAAATATCTGACAATACAAAGTGTTAGTAATGATATGGAGCAACTGAAACTCTTTTATTGCTGATGTGAGTGCAAACTGATACATCCACTTTGGAAAACTCCTTAGCAACATGTACTAAAACTGAGCATATGCTTATCCTGCAGTCCAATAATTACACTTCTAAATATATATAAAATTGAAAGAGTTTCTTATTGGCCTAATTTTAATCATATTTCAACACTGACCCAGTCAGATGAGGTCAATGTGTTCGGGCTGTTCAATGACACTCTTTGAGAAGGCAATATAAGTAGACCTATGAGTGAGGGGAAATAATCAGGAAAATTAAATGGATCATACAAGTAACCCAAGAAGTGTTGGCTTTGGCACAAACAGGCACCAAAAAAGTTAACCTGAAAAATCAACTTAGAAAAAAATTGTGATAGCATCAGAAGAGACAGAAAGGAAAAGTTCATTGAAAAGTAAAAGTGGATAGTGTTTCAAAAATGAGAAAGCATCAAACAAAATAAAATGTTACCGAAAGCTCAAGTATGATAAAATTTGAAAGGAGTAAGTCAATTACAGGTCACTTATGACCTTTGTGACAAGAGTTTTAGTGATGTGAGAGAGATAGAAGCCTGTCCGCAGTAGGATGAATGGAATCTGAGGAAAGCTATGGACTTTCCTGCCTAAAAGATGCATATACACACATATACATAAAATAATTACCTCCATTTCAAGGAGTCTGTGTACTTCTTGAAGCCTATTTATCAATGCTACTATAATAAGGCTTAGCACAGAATATTATCATGGGATCTTAATCATGAAAAAGAGATGAGACAGAAATAACTAAAATGAGGAAAATGTTGGGAAAGATTTAAAGTTTTAATGTGTTTTTTTAATGGGAGACTTTGAGCATACTTATAAACTTTTAGACAAGAGCAAATAGAGACGAAGTAGTTGTAAACACATGATACAGAAGAAATAAGTAAAAATCAAAGTTACTATTGTAGAGAAGATAGGAGTGGACAAAAGCAAGAACAAAGGCAGAGCACAACAAACCAGGATATCCTCTTCTTGTGAGGAGGGAATAATTTGATGGCAGGTGCAGCTCTAAATAAATCTATGTATGTGTGAACAGGAAATTGTTCCACTTCATTGCTATTAGACTCAGTTGCCTCAATGAAGAAAGAAAAGTATCATCTACAGAATGGGAGAAAAGATAGAGACAGAAATGGATTATTCTGAGATTCAGATAATCTTCCTGATATTTATCCCAAGTGTATTCATGCAAAAAATGATTTGAGAATTACATGATTCAGGCATTATGCTAAGATACAAAATTAAGGCATAGTCCTCACCTTGGAAGAATTCACAGCATAAAGTAACAATAGAACCAAGTTCCCTCACACTGATAGTGGCTGCCTAAAATATCAGGATGAGAAGGATTATGAAGCCAGACCTCGACTCAACAGAAAGGAATATCTGTCATAGAAAGGGAGAAATGCTACATATATGCCTTCCCTTTTACATGTGCAGCACTTTATTACTTTCAGATTACTTAAAGCCATAATCACTTATAATATCTTACAAAGTGAATAGTTTAGGAGATCTGAATTTTATTTCAAATTGTATCTTACTTTTGAAATAAAAAACTTCCATAAGCTCACTTCTTCTGTAAAGTAAGATATCCTGTTTTGTTCTAAATGTACCTCTTTCAAAACAAATGGGACCCTGTATTCTAGCATTCCTTGTCTTGATTATATGAATTTTAATCAGATATCTGAATTCTCAATCTTTCCAAAGAAAGTCTCACCATTTTTCTCTCCTATACATAATCCCAGCAATCCCTTTCGTGAATGGTTTACATAATAATAGGAATGTTGTGATTATAAAAACAAATAAACGCCCCTTTCTTATTCATGTACCTGTGAGATAATACATGGGCAGCATATAGCACTTAACAATAAATATAGGCTATTCTAATTATAATTTTTATTATAAAATTTTTCTACCTTGTTTGATATTTTCCTTTCTTCCCAGGGCTTCTTCCTCTTCTTATCCCCCCTTTAATACTCTTATTAATTTGCTGTAGACCCATCAGTAGACCCCCACTAACATTGCCTTAGTTGGCCACCCCCTCCATGATCACATTCAGGATTGAAGGAGTTCCTGTGCTAGACTAGTTTGCATCTAAATGATCCTGAAAAATAAGCCAAAGGATTTAAAGTGTAGTTAGTGTATCTAGTGAGAGTGCCATCCTAGCACTCTGAAATGGTACATGATGGTACTATGAAAAGAGTTCAAGGTATGAGAGTGAGGTTGCCTGGATTCTAATTCCCGATTTGCTATTAATGTTGTGTGTTCCTTGGGCAAGTCACTTCACCACCCTAAATCTACTTCATCAGCAGAAAAATATATTGAGAGATTGAGAGGTTAGGAATTGTCAGAATGATTTCTAAATTTGTTTCTCTTTGATTCATTCTCCAAATAACCTAGAATTGAGAGTCACCTGGGTTCTAATTTAGGCTATATCATTATTTAGCTGTGGGTTCTCAAAAAATCAAAATATCTTTGCATCACAGTTTTATCATGTGAATATTATAGAAATTAGAGGGAAAAATCATATGAAAAGTTAAAGGAGGAAACCTCAGTAAATGATAAGCTAATAAACCCAATCTTCTCATTGCCCAGGACTTTGCCATACTGATCCTATGAAGTTCTTAAGAGACTGATGGCAACTTAATAAATTGGCATCATTACTTTATACATAGAAAATAGAATTGTTAATGGAACCAGATGTTTATATAAGCCTGGACATGATCAGTGAATTTTCTATAGACTCACTACTAAGTGAGTGAAAATATAATCAGAAGTCTATTTGAGAATATGAAGCTAGTTAGATTATTTGAATATTCGGTGGCATTCAACTAAGACAATCTGATATACTCTGTCAACAGAAGGCAAATGTTTATGGTTAATACCATTCATTAAGTCTTACTCTGTCTCAGGAGCCAAAGTTTCTATGAGGTAACTTGTCATTTTTTCCTTTTGGTTCATTATGTGTTGTTTCCTTAGCATAGCTCTCAGCAGGCAACTTGTTTTCAAATTTGTGGAAAGCGTCACACTGATTTTACCCTTTATTACAAATGGTAACTACAGGGTAAAATATTAAAACTACCATCACCGAATTTCTGTAGTTTTTGAATGAGATAATATTTTTACAGCACTTGATCTTGTTTAAGGTTATTGTTAGAATATTGTCAGATATACTGTTACTTGAGACTGAGAAGAAAGAAAAGAAATAGGAGACAGTGATATTTCTCTAACAGATCTTAAATTAATATTAATAATAATTATTGAAAAATATTTACTGAGATCTCATAATGTTCCATGCACCATGCTAAATACTTTGCATTTCATCTTCACGACAACCATCTGAGAAAGGTACTCTTAATTACTGCTCTTTTACAGATGAGGAAAAATAAACCTAAATGGATTAAGAAAATTGCATAAAGTTACACAGCTAGTAAATGATAGAGCAAGAATTTGAATCTAAACGGTCTGATTCTGGAAAAGACAGTCAAAATAAACCCCCTGCATTTTGAGGGTCAGTGAAATCCTTGAAATCCTTGTTTGAGATAAAATAGTGGTATTAAATTATTGTCCTATTAACTATTGGAAACAAGAAAATGGCAAGATAAAGTCATTTCTAACTCAGAAATGTTTTCAAAAAGAAGGAAATTCCCAATTTTAGTTTCAGTCCCAGACTCCAATTAGTTTGCTCTGTGACAGGCATGCTATTTTTATCTTTCAAATTTACAAAGCTTCAATTACCGATTACAATTTACAAAAGACCCGTTGATGGCTTAGGCAAGTGTCCAACATGTGTCCTAAATGTTTACACTTAATGAATTTGGGAACTGTCATCTGTCTTCATATGACTAAAATATGCCTTAAGCTGTGATAATACTGCTCGTTACAACTAAACAATATTTAAATCATTTAAATTACTATCTTGTGATCAAGTTTTCAGAGGGGCCATTGCGAAGAGGATTTTTTTACAGGTGGATGATATGAAGGAGAAACATTCCTTGGGCCACCACAGGATAATGACCAAAAACTTTGTAGCCAAAAGTATATAAACGATGATAGATTTATTCCTGTCTCAGCGCTTGTTGAACTATAGCTCTTTTAGGGAAGAGTCCATGTCAGTTATATTCTTTGCTTCCTATAACATGTAATGTAGTACTTGGTGCATAGTAAGTGTTCAGTAAATATATAGTGAATAGTAAAAATAGAAATGTCTATTCAAGCCTATTACCCACATTTAAATTGTTTATTTTTCTTTTCATTAAATTATAAGAGTTCTCTGTATATCCTGGATACTAGACTCTTACTTGATATATAATTTGCAAATATTTTCTCCCATTCTATGTGTTGTCTTTTCACTTTATTTATAATGTCTTTTAATGAACAAAAGTTTTTAATTTTCATGAAGTTAAATAAGTCCAATTTATCTATTTTTTTCCTTTTGTTGCTTGTGCTTTTGGTGTCCTATCTAAGAATCCATTGCCAAATCTAAGGTCAAAAAGATTAGGTAGCTAGATGATTGATAGATAGATATTTGACACAGTGTTATTAGTTACTTTCAAGTTTATGACTATTATCTTTTAGGGTGATTGTTCATTCTAGTATAAATAGTGTCTTTTCAACTAACATTTTTTCTTGCATTCTACTTTTTGAGATGTGCATATTGCTTCATAAGCTTTATTTTAGTTAGTATTCAATAAGTATACTTTTTGCCCATGAATTTTTGCTCTTTAAAAGTGATTTTGATTCAGCGTGCCATTTTAAGTGATGTGGAGTTGAATGTTATTTGTTAATTCAATACAGTAATCTCTGTTCTTAATCAGCGTGTTTTCTTTTTTTATGTTTATTGAGATTATTTATTTTACCATTTTATTTTATTTTCTAACTTTTTCTTTGCTTTTTTTTTCTCTTTTGGATTAAAAGTTATTTTTATCTACTTGTATTTTCTCTGTTTGTTTAGAAGTTATACTCTGTATTACTATTCTTTTAGTTATCCTAATTTTAAACAATACATCCATATTAACTTTAATGTATATGCATATTAATGACTTTTTTTGCTATTGTCCTTCAAACATAATGCAGACCACAGCACATTTTGACCACTAATTTAATAACTCATGATTCATCTTCCTATTATAAAATGAAATTTCAGATTATCCTTCTGAAGGTGCCAAATGATACTTGTCTAATAATTACATTTGTGAATATATTTTATCAATTTTTCTACTCATTGCTGTTTCCTGGATCTCTACTCTACTTTTGAAGTTTCCTTTTATTTTTGCTGAAGCATATCCTTTCATGTTTTTCAGAAACTGTAAGCAGTAAATTCGTCTAGCTTTTTAGATATTTGAAAATGTCTTTATTTTGCCTTCATGCTTACATGTTAGTTTAGCTAAGTAATTATTATGTTTGTAATTAATCCAAAAAAAAATATTTTGTTAGCTTTTAAGACTTCACTTGATGATCTTCAATCTTACTGCAATACTTCTAGGTATTAATTCATCCTTAATTATGATGTATAGTACATGAAGGACACTTAAATTGATAATTCAAATCATTCTTTGATTTTGGGAAACTTTCACTATTATCTTTCTAAATACTGCTTTTTTACAATTTTTTACATTTTAATTTTCTGAACTTCTTTTGATATATGTTGATATCTCTCAATCTAGCCTGCATGTATTTCAACTGCATTTTCATATTTTGCCTCTTTGTCCTGTTTTTAAAAAGTATTTATTTATTCTGTTTAATTGGCAAATAAAAATTGCATATATTTATTGCATATAATATAATGTTTTGAAATATGTGTAGATTGTGGAATGGCTAATTAACATAAGCATCACTTCACATAATTATCATTTTTTTGTGTGGTGAGAACACTTAAAATCTACTCTTTCAGCAATTTTCATAAATACAATACATAGGGAAAAAAACTGCATGGCATTGGTCTGGGCAAGAATTTTTAAAATTTGACCTGAAAAGCCAGCCAACAAAAGCAAAAATAGAGAAAAAGCTTCTGCACAGCAAAGGAAACAATCAATAGAATAAAAAGACAGCCTACAGAGTGGGGAAAAAAAAATACTTGAAGCCAAGTATTTGATGGAGATAATATCCAAAATATTTAAAGAATTCAAACAACTCAATATCTAGAAAATATGTAATCTGATTAAAAATGAGCAAAGGACCAGAATAGACATTTTTCAAAAGAAGACAGGCAAATGGCCAGCAGATATGAAAAAAATGCTCATCACTAATCATTAGGAAAATGTAAATTAAAACCAAAATGAGATATTACCTCACACCTGTCAGAATGGCTATTCCCAAAAAGATGAAAGACAAGTGTTGATGAGGATGTGAAGAAAAGGGATCCTCATATATATGATTTTTTATATTGATATAGTATCTTGCAACTTTACTGAGTTCATTCATTAGTTCTAACAGGTTTTTTGATGGTACCTGTAGGGTTTCGATATAGAATATAGACGATCATATCTGCCAACAAGAACAATTTAACTTTTTCCTTTCCAATTTGGAAGGCTTTTTTTCTTTCCCTCGCCTAATCGACCTAGCTAGAACTTTGAGAATAGAAGTGAATAGATGTGGTAAGAGTGCGCATCCTTGTCTTCTTCCTGATCTTAGAGGAAAAGCTTTAAATTTTTCACTGTTGAGTATGATCCTAGCTGTAAGTTTGCCATACATGGTCTTTATTATGTTGAGGTACATTCTTTTTATACCTAATCTGTTAAGAGTTTTTATTATACACTCATATTGAAATTTGTCAGATGTTTTTTCTGCATACATTGAGATGTTCACATAATTTTTGTTCTTCATTCTATTAATGCAGTGTATCACATTTGTAGATTTTTACAGACTTGCATATGTTGAATCAAACTTGCACCCCAGGGTTAAATCCCACTTGATCAAGGTGAATGTTCCCTTTAATGTACAATTGGATTTGGTTTGCCAATACTTTGCTGAGAATTTTTCCATCTGTGTTCATCAGAGATGATGCTTCCTTTTCTTTTAGTGTCCTTGTCTGACTTCAGTATCAGGGTAATGCTAGCCTTGTAAAATGAGTTTGGATGCATTCCCTCTTTAGTTTTTTTGGAAGAGTTTGAGAAGGATTTGTATTAGATCATCTTTAATTGTTGAATAGAACTCAGTAATGAAGCTATCAGGTCTCAAGCTTTGCTTTGATGAGAGACTTTATTACTGATTCAATCTCCTTACTCATTTTTATACTGTTCAGATTTTCTTTTCCTTCGTGATTTGGTCTTGTTAAGTTGTATGTGTCTAGGATTTTATTCATTTCTACCAGGTTATCCAATTTGTTGGTGTATAATTGATTATTGTAGTCTCTTATCATCCTTTGTAGTGTCAGTGTATGTAATGTCTCCTCTGGCATTTCTGATTTTATGTGAGTCTTCACTCTTTTTCTTATTTAGTCTAAAATTTGTTTTTCCTTCCAAAAAAAAAAAAAAACCTCTTAGTTTCATTAATTTTTCTACTGTTTTTCTGGTCTCTATCTTGTTTCTGATCTTTATTATTTCCTTTCTTCTACTAACTTTGGGCCTAGTTTGTTCTTGTTTTTCTAGTTTCTTGAGGTACAACATTAGGTTGTTTATTTTAGATCTTTCTTATTTTTGATATAGTCGTTTACTGTTATAAAATTTCCTCTCACTACTGATTTTACTATATCTCATAAGATTTCGTGTGTTGTGTTTCCATTTTCATTTATGTCAAGATATTTTTAACTTTCCCTTTTGATTTCTTTTCAGTTCCATTGGTTGTTTAGGATCATGCTGTTTAATTTCCATGCATTTGCAATTTTCTGAAATACTTCTTGTTATTGATCTCCAGTGAAAGTAATTATTATGTAAGTAATCCATACTGGGTTTCTTTTCCATTTTCATTTGTTTCAAGGAATTTTTTAAATTTCTTAATTTCTTCATTACCCATTGGTCATTCATGAGCACATTGCTAAATTTCCATGTATTTGTACATTTTTCAAAGTACCTCTTGTAATTGACTTCTAGGTTTATTCCATTGTGATAAAAGAAAATACTTGATATGATTTCAACTTTCTTAAATTTGTTCAGACATATTTCGTGGCCTAATATATGATCTATCCTGGAGAGTGTTCCATGTGTACTTGAGAAAAATATGTCTTCTGTTACTGTAGACTGGAATGTTCTGTATATATCTATTAGATCCATTTGGTCTAAAGTATAGTTTTAGTCTGATGTCTCCTTATTGATTTTCTGTCTGGATGATCTGTCCATTGCTGAAAGTGGAGTACTAAAGTTCCCTACTATTTTTTGCATTTATATTTTTTTAATTTCAGAGTATTACAGGAGTACAAATGCTTTGGTTATATAAATTGCCTTTGCACCGCATGACAAATGTGCCCATCCCCCAGACAGCTTGCACTGCATCTGTTAGGTGTGGATTTATGCATCCCCTCATCCCCACTCCCACCTGCCCCACACCCTATGAATGTTCCTTCCCATATGTGCACGTTAGTGTTGATTAATTAGTACCAATTTAGTGGTGAGTACAAGTGCTGTTTGTTTTTCCATTCTTGTGATACTTCACTTAGAAGAATGGGCTCTAGCACCATCAAGGATAGTACAAGAGGCAGTTGATCATTTGTTTAATGGCGGAGTAGTACTCCATGGTACACATGAGAGGATTAATGGATATCATTACATGAGTGGATATCAATACATGAGTGGATTAATAAAATGTCCATTTTATTAATCCACTCATGCATTGATGGACCCTTGGGCTGTTTCCACGTCTTTGCAATTGTGAATTATGCTGCAATAAACATCCTAGTGCAGATGTCTTTTTCATAGAATGTCATTTTTTCCTTTGGGTAAATGCCCAGTAATGGGACTACCAGATCAAATGGTAGTTCTACCTTTAGCTCTTTGAGATATCTCCATACTACTTTACAGAGAGGTTGTACTAAGTTGCAGTCCCACCAGCAGTGTACGAGTGTTCCTATCTCTCTGCATGCATGCCAACATTTGTTGTTTTGGGACTTCTGATAAAAGCTGTTCTCACAGAAGTTAAATGATATCTCATTGTGGTTTTGATTTGCATTTCCCCAATGATTAGAGATGTTGAGCATTTTTTTCATATGGTTTTTGGCCATTAGTCTATCTTCTTTTGAAAAGTCTCTGTTCATGTCCTTTGCCCACTTTTTAATGGGGTTGTTTGATTTTTTTCTTGCTGATTTTCCTGAGTTCTATATAGATTCTATTAATAGTTATCAACCCTTTATCAGACGTATAGCATGCAAACATTTTCTCCCATTCTGTAGGTTGTCTGTTTGCCCTCGTGACAGTTTCATTGGCTGTGCAGAAGCTTTTTAATTTGATCAGTTCCCATTTATTTATTTTTTTTGATGCTGTGATTGCTTTTGGGGTCTTCTTCATAAATTCCTTGCCTAGGCCAATGTCTATAAGAGTTTTTCCAACATTTTCTTCTAGAATTCTTATGGTTTCATGCCTTAGGTTTAAGTCTGTTATCCATTGTGAGTTGATATCTGTGAAAGGTGAGAGGTGTGAATCCTATTTCAGTCTTCTACATGTGGCTATCCAATTTTCCCAGCACCATTAATTGAATAGGGATTATTTTTCCCCAGTGTATGTTTTTGTCTGCTTTGTCAAAGATCAGATGGCTATATGAGAATGGTTTCATATCTGGGTTCTCAGTTATGTTCCACTGATCAATGTCTCTGTTCCTGTACCAGTATCATGCTGTTTTGGTTACTATAGTCTTGTAGTATAGCTTGATGTCTGGCAAATCGATGTCTCTCAATTTGTTCTTGTTGCTTAGCATTGCTTTGGCTATACAGGATCTTCTCTGGTTCCATACAAAGCATAGAATTATTTTTTCTGTGTCCGCAAAAGTTATGTTGGTATTTTAATATGGATTGCATTGAATATCTATATCACCAATATCATACTGAATGGGGAAAAATGGCAAACATTTCTGCTTAGAACTGGAAGCAGACAAGGTTGCCCTCTATCACCACTTCTGTTCAACATAGTGCTGGAAGTCCTAGCCAGAGCAATCAGACAACAGAAGGAAATCAAGGACATCCAAATGGGGGAAGAAGAGGCCAAACTATCGCTCTTTGATGATGATATGATCTTATATCTAGAAAACCCCAAGGATCCTGCCAAGAGACTACTGGAATTGATAAACAAATTCAGCGAAGTCTCAGGTTACAAAGTCAATGTACACAAATCAGTAGCATTCATATATCCAACAGTCAAACTGAGAACCAAATCAAAGACTCAACACCTTTCACAATAGCAACAAAGAAAATAAAATACTTAGGAATATATTTAGCTAAGGAGGCGAAAGACCTCTACAGGGAGAACTATGAAACACTGAGCAAGGAAACAGCAGATGACATAAACAGATAGAAAACTATACCATGCTCATTGATCTGCAGAATCAACATTGTTAAAAGTTTCCTACTATTTTGTCTTACAGTCTATCTCTCCCTTCAGATCTATCAGTATTATATATATATATATATATATATATATATATATATATATATATATATATATATATATATATATAGGTGCTTCAATGTAGAGTACATATATATTTACAATTATTATATTCCCTTGATGAATTGACCCCTTTATTACTATGTAATGACATTCTTTGTCTTGTTTTCCAGTTTTACAGTCCATTTTATCTAAGTATAGCTACTCCTGACTCTTTTGGTTTCCATTTGCTTAGAATATCTCTTTTCATATTTTTCAATTTCAATCTATGCCTGTCCTTAAAAGTTAAGTCAGTCTCTTATAGGCATCATATAATAGAGTCTTGTTTTTTAGCCATTGAGCCAATCTATATCCTTTGATTAGAGAATTTAATCCATTTACATAGAAGGTAATTACTGACAGGCAAAGACATAGTACTGTAATTTTTTAATTGTTTTCTGGTTGTTTTGTAGATCCTCTGTTCCTTTCTCCCTCTGTTGCTATCTTCCTTTCTAATTAGACAATTTTCTCTAATGATACGCTTTGATTTTTTACTTTTTCTCTCTCTTCTTTGTATCTAATTTAGGTTTTTGCTTTGTGGTTACCATGATGCTTACATAGAACATCTCATAGTTATAAAAGTCTATTTTAAGCTGATTACATTTCAACTCTGATCACACATGGAGCTGGCCTGGTATTGGGGCAGGTGTGGAACGTGGGTCTATGGGACTGGTATGGGGCCTGGGATGGCAAATTCTGTCTGGCTTGGTGCCCAGAGCCATGGGGACTAGCCAGAAGGACTAGCCTGGAGGCTTGGTATGTGGATGTTGGCCTGGAAGCTTGAAATACAAGGATGGCCTGGTTCCCAGGGCTGTGGAGGCAGACCTGGAACATGGATCCACAGGGATCGTCCTGGGGCCTGGGGCCTGGGGCCTGGGTCCATAGGAGCTGACTCAGCACTGGGGTCTACAGGGATGGACCTGGACCCAGGATCTACTGGATCATGGGGCCACAGGGACCAGTTTCAAGGGTAGTGCTTCAGGAACTGATGGCTTGGAGCCCATCTGTGAGTGCCAGCCTTGTGCTTCAGGTCAGTGGTGTAAGTCTGGTGCTGGGGTAAGCTTAAAGCCTGGGACTGTGGGCTGATCTGGCTCTGGGCTGGTCTGGAACATAGGGTGGCCCTGGAATATATATCCAGAGTCTGGCCTGGAGGTTGAGTCTCATGGTGCCAGCCTGATAACTAGGGCTGAGCGGGCTAGACAGGGGCAAGGTGGGCCTGAAGCCTGGGGCCATGGGAGCCAGCCTAGTGCGGGGGGTAGTTTGGAGTCTGGAGCTGCCAGTGCCAGCCTGTCCTTGAACAGCCCTGGAGACTGAATCTGTGGTGGCTGGCCTAGTGCTGGGGCAGGCCTAAAGTCCTGGGCCATCTTCCTGGTACTGGGGCCAATGCAGAGCCTGAGGCTGCTGGTGTTGACCTGGCAGTGGGACATGCCCTAAGACTGAGTCTGCCAGGTGAATCTGGAGCCTGGGGCTGTGGGATCTGACCTGGCACCAAGGTGGGCTTAGAGGCTCAGTTCACAATTACCAGTCTGGAGTCTGGGGCCTTGGGGGAGCCTACACAGTACAGTGGTCTGAGGAAAAGTATGCTACTCACTTTCTTCTCCTTCGCCCATGTGGAAGGTATCACTCTCCACGATATGCTACCCAGGGGTTGGGGGAGAGGTGATTCATATAATGTAAAACTATCCTTCCTACCCTCTTCAATGTATCTTTTCTTATTTCTGTGCTACACTCAAATGTTGTAATCTCTTGCCTGCTTTTCTTAACTCTTGTGAAGGTATTTTTGCACATGGGTGCTACAGGGGAACAAGTAGCACCTACTTGTTGGAAAATCCTATTCTGCCTTCTTGCTGAAACCCAGAACAGGACTCTGCTGTTGATCACTTTGTCTTCTTGAATAGCATCATAAGTGAATGTCTCAGTACTCTCTTCCAAGACACTAGTTCTCTTCACAACTAGAATTGTCCAGCCTAGAGTTTACCTCACATTATTAGATTTATTTTATTTCAGTGATTTTCCTCAGTGCAGAATCATGTGTTATGATCATTTTTAAGATTTCCAGTCTTATAGTGATAATGAAGATATTTCCAATTTCTATAAATGAACCAGTGGAGGGATTGGTTTACTTCCTGGGACTTTATCCATTCCATAGTCCACAGCTTCTAATAAAGTGGGTATAATGTCAATAGGCTTCTCAGCATACTTTCATTGTGAGGGGCACTATTTGATTTCTTGGCTTAAGGCAGTATCCATTATCTCAGCTGTAGGTCTTCATTCTTTCTTTATTCTGCAAAAACCTGTCTCTCATAGTCTGAGAATTTAGCTTCACTCTCTACTTTGTGTCCCTATTCCATTTCTTGTCATAAGGAACTTTATTTTACTTTCAATCACAAATGTAATTTTTAATTTTAGTTTTTATGATTTATATTTGTTACCTATTTGATGAAGAAAGGCTTTGTCAAAGCATGAACTTGTGGTGCCATTTAAAACGGGTATTCTTATTTACCTTAAACCTGTTTCCATCTGATTTCTACCCCCATAAATTCACTGAAAATGTCATTATCAAGGTATCTGAGGCTTTTGTGTTGCTGAAAGCAACAAACATTGTTATGTCTTCATCTTGCTCAATTTCTCAGCAACATTCAAATTTTTTTGTCACTCCTTTTTTCTTTCGCTACATACATGCTGATTTTCTACTCTCTATCTATTCCTCTAGCTCTATCTTTGGCTGCTGCTTCTCCAAAAGATCTCTATCATGTTGAAATTGCTTGGGATATAATTCTGTATTTTCTTCTCTTGCCTATCCATAGTCTTTATAGGTGTTTTCAGTAATTTCCATACCACCAATTACTAATCATCTGAAAATTAGTTTTCAATGTATATTTTTAGCCTAGACATTTCTTCTGGGCTCAAGATGCTTTTATGTAATATTTATTTTACTATCAGGTACGTGTCTCACATAGATATTTCAAATGGGGTGTCCCAATTAAGCTCTTGATTTCCTCCAAATTTGTTCCTCTTCCAGTCTTACTCATCTCAGTAAACAATGGCACCAGTTCTTGCTCAAGCCAGAAAACGTGGAGCCATCTGTGTTTCTCTTTTTCCTCATAGTTCATATGCATACATACACACACATGCACATATCATAAAATCCTGGTGATACTACTCCAAAATATCTCTTAATCCATCTACTTTTCTTCATATCCACTGTAACACTTTAGTACAGGTTACTCTTTTTTCTTATCTGGGTTTCCATGATAGCCTTCAAATTGGTCTTCTATTTCTATTCCTCTATTCCCACCAGTCCACCATAATCCAGTCTATACAAAGTAACCAGAGTGATCTTTTTTAATAACAATGCAAATCTAATCATGTTACCCTCCTGCTTAAAACCTTCAATGTTTTCAAATGCACTTAGAATAAAATTTAAAGTCTTACAATGACATACAAATCCTAAACCTTCTCCTAACTAACTCTCCAATTTTACTTAGAACAATACATTCATTATACCCCCAATAACCATGTTTAGTTCCAAAGAGAAAACTGCCTGAGGGCTTTACTGCATGCTCTACAATGCTCCTTCAAGGTTTTTCTACTCAGGTATTTGCCATTCTTCTTGTAATTCAGATCTCAGTTTATATACCATTTGTACATGAAGCCCCTTTATGACCATTTTAAATAATTCCTCCACACTATTCTGCCATAAAGACTTTTTTTTCCTTCCAACATTTATCAAAGGCTATTATTGGGTTTATATATTTATTTATTTAGAAAATGTTCCAGTTTTGTCCTTAGTCTTTACTAGATCCATACTGATCTCTAGTACTAAAATACCTAACAGCTCCTGTAGTTTGAAAAGCAAATAGTTTATGATGTGTCATTCAGATAGATGAAAAAAGAGAAGCAAATGGAGAAGCCCAATGTGACTCTCCAACCCCAGATTGACGATTCTTGGAGTGGAGGTATTCTCACTTTCCTGGGAGACTTTCACACAAAGAAAATAAAACTTTACATTCTTGTTATCAAGGACTATCTTCTACAGAGAACACTCTTCTTATTAAAAATTTTCAAGTCATTGAACATTACTACATTAGCAAATGTAGCATGAATGGCTTGATTCAACATTATGTACTAAGTTTTGTTTGGGAGAAAATGCCCTTTGGATTCAAAAGACTGTGCTTTTAAGTCCAAAGTGTGTGTAATAACTCCTGTTATTACACACACACACACACGCACACACACACACACACGCACACACACACACAAACACACTCGGCATCTCTAAGAACTAAATTTAAATTATTCTTCTAATATGTTCTTACAAAAACTTAATGATACTTAACCTAGTCAATGATTTCCCAACATTTTGATTGCTGTGATTAAAATACCTGGCACACATGGCTTGAAGGTCGGTCAGTATTAGCCTATAAGCTGTGCAAAGTATGCAGAACAGAGATCTATATGTGGATACTTTGGGTTTAATTGTCCTTTGAATAACATTTCAATGGCAATTAAATGGTGCAGCTGTTTGTAATCAACTTAGTACCATGATCTCTTGAGAGTGTATGATATGTAACCGTTGATGAATTTGCATTCAAGTTGGTCTAAATCAGGTTAGTTTCTTTTAAAACTAGTGTGTTCTGTAACAGCAAAATATAAATTATGTGTTCAGACTGCCTGTGATTTTAGAGTAATGTCATTCTTGAATTCCTTTAATTCTTGAATTCCTTCCCCCTCATATTTCTGCTTAAAACAAGACACTTAAGAGAAGTTTCCATATAGTTAAAAATGATGCTATTTGTAGTAGGCTTGGTTCTCAGTTGAAGAGATGAACTTAAATTAATTACATACATTCTTTCAACTGGTCCTTCCAGTGACCAAAAGATTACATTTGCCATATGCAATGGGGTAGAGCAAAATGTAGGGTAAATAAAGATCTATAGATGAAAGCTGTTACTAAGGCTGAATGTGAACAAAGCCTCCCTAACTCATTGAAGGAAAGAAACTGGTGCTTACTCAGCCGAAGCTTCCAAAGCATCTATAATAAGAGGAAGGATATTCAAAATGTCTATAAATGTCATATATATGAACCATTTGTAAAATGTAATGGCAATTGGCATCTCAGTGGTTATGAGTAATCTTTGTTAATAAATAAAACTTATGAGTAAATGTTTTTGTTATTCTCATTTAGAATAGAAGCTAAGAGAAGTAAAGTGACTTGTACAGCATCACACAGCTACAAGAGGCAAAAAGTGAACTCAAACCAGGTCTGTTTGACTCCAAAGCTAGACCTCTTAGTGTCTGTACTTTATTACCTCCCTAAGCTTTATAACTTCCTTTAGATTAGGTTTTCTTCTCACAAACACAAAACTAAAGTACACAAGAAGCAAGTAGAAAGATGCATTTTGGAAACTATTATATTATGCCAGGTTTTGAATTAGAATGATGGCAGTAAGAATGTTAAATTTGAACAATGAGCAATACTACTGGAAAGGAAGAGTACTTAGTAAGTCATTTGTCATAGAAGGAATGGGATTAGTCAATGATGTATGGGATGATGATAGTGTCATGAACACAAATAGGGAGGTCAAAAAGGAATCTGCAAAAAACATATTAAAATGGCCCTTAAACATATGAAAAGAGATTCATCACATATAATTAAAGAAATGTATACTTTCCTGGATTAAACTTAAGCCCATTATCCAAAGTGGGGCACCAAAAGAGCAGAAGAACGGGATCCATTTGTACTCACCATCAAATTGGTACTAACTGATCAACACTAGGTTGATCACATGGCAGAAATACTCTCTAGGGATTAGGGTGATGGAGGGGCAAATCTACAACTAAAGGACACGGGGAGCACTAAAGGGAGGGAAGGGCATGCCTTTAACCCGCATTTGGGTGAGGCAAAGACATAAAGTGTAACTATAATGTTTGTACCCTCACAAAACCCTGGAATAATAAATAAAAAATAAAGAAATAAATAAATAAATGTAAATTAAAACAACACTGATACTCAGCTATAAGATCAGAAACAATTAAAAAAATATGCCAAGACTTTTAGCTTTCAACTCTGACATATGAAAGAACTTGGAAGTTGTCACTTCCATCTTTACAGCATGAAAATACTGGTGAAATTAAATCACTTACTTTTTTGGGACCCATTAGAGAATTGAAGTAGCAGGGCAATTCAGCATCTGGAAATCTAGACATACAGGAGAATCCAGAGTGTTACAGCTACCATTACCTAAAGCAAGAGTAGCTAGAACCATAAAATGGTAGGATCACTGAAATGATCATTTTAACCAGATCATAGATGCTGAATGAAGAGTTGAAATGAGAGTGAGAAGCTCCTGGCAGCCCAGCTATAGGCAACCCCTACAAATTAATGGATTTTATCTCCAGGAACCCCATTATGTTCTCATAGTGAGGAACCTGAGGAGTTCTCCTCCTGGTTCTAGCAGGTAAAGGAGAAGAGTAATCACTGAAATATTCCTAGAGTGTTCTCCACAACAAAGTCCTGCTCTGCAGGGAAAAGACTTTACCAGAGCCTTATCCTAGCTGGCAGAAGGATATTCCTCTCACTTCCAACCCACTCAAGCCTTCCTGTCTCAACAAAGGACAGCGTGGGAGAAGGTATACATACTACTGAAGAAACGCTAGTGAGAAAACAATAGGCCACTAACATGATGACATGAAATGCTGACTCCTAGAATTGATAAATTAATTTGGTAAAGTCTCAGGTTGCAAAATTACTATACACAAATCAGTAGCATTTCTATATACTAGTAACAACCAAGCTGACAATTGAATCAAGAATTCAGTACCATTTACAATAGCTGCAAAAAATCAAATAACATACTAGGAATACACTTAACCAAGGAGACGAAAGATCTCCACTGATCTAAATAACTAAACTAAGGTAAACTAAATAACACTGATGAAAGAAATCATAGATGAGACAAACAAACGGGAAAACATTCCATACTCATGGATTGGAAGAATAAATATTGTTAAAATGTTCACACTGCCCAAAGTGATTTACAAATTCAATGCAATTCTCATCAAAGTATCAATGTCATTTTTCACAGAACTAGGGAAAGCAATCCTACATTTCAAGTGAAATCTAAAAAAAGCCTGAAGCCAAAGCAATCCTAAGCAAAAACGACAAATCTGGAGGCATCACATTACCTAACTTCAAATTATACTCCAATAATATAGTAAGCCAAATAGCATGGTACTGGTATAAAAATAGACACATAGATCAATGGGAAAGAATAATGAACCCAGAAATAAAACCATACACCTACAACCAACTGATCTTTGACAAAGTAGACAAAAACATGCACTGGGGAAAGGATCCCTTATTTAATAAATGGTGCTGGGAAAACTGGAGAGCCACATGCAGAAGAAACTGGATCTCTCTCACCATACACAAAAATTAACTCAAGATGGATTAAAGACTTAAATTTAATACATGAAACATAAAATGCTAGAAGAAAACTTAGGAAAAAATGTTCTGAATATTGGCCTAGGCAAAAAATGTATGACTAAGACCACGAAAGCAAATACAACAAAAGCAACAATAAATAAATAGAACCTAATTAAATTAAAACGTTTCTGCATAACAAAAGAAATAATCAACAGAGTAAATAGGCAATCTATAGAATGGGAGAAAATATTTGCAAAAAAGATACAAAAATGGAGATAAGCATAAGAAAAGATGCTCATTATTTGTCATTAGGAAATTGCACATTTAAATAACAATGTGATACCACTATATACCTATTAAAATGACTAAGCTCCTATAACTCAATAGAAAAAACATAACTAACCCAATTTAAAAATGGGCAAAGGTGGACATATTTGAAACTCGGACTTGGGGGGGCAAGGGTAACATATGTAACCTAAACATCTGTACCCCCATAATATGATGAAATAAATTTAAAAAAAGAATGTGAGACATAAAAAAAATAAAAAAATAAAAATGAGCAAAGGAACTGAATAGACATTTCTCCAAAGAATACGTACAAGTAGTCTGCAGATATATGAAAAGATGTTCAACATCACTAATCATCAAGGAAATGCAAATCAAAACCACAGTAAGATATCATCTCACACTTGTTAGGATGGCCATTATCAAAAAAAGAAAAAGAAAAGGTAACAAGTGCTGGTAAGGATGTGGAGAAAAGGGAACTCTTATACATTGTTAGTGGAAATGTAAATTGGTACAGCCACTATGGAAAATGATATGGAAGCTTCTCAAAAATTTAAAAATAGCAACAACTATATGATCCAGCAATCTCACTTCTGGTTATATATCCAGAGGAATTGAAATCAGTATTTCAAAGATATATCTGCATTCTCATGTTCACTGCAGCATTATGTACAATAGCCAAGATATGGAAGCAACCTAAATGTACATTGACAGATGAATGGATAAAGAAATTGTGATATATATATATATATATATATATATATATATATATACACACACACACACACACATACATACCATGGAATATTATTCAGCTCTACAAAAGAAGGAAATCCTACCATTTGCAACAAAATGGATGAACCTGGAGGACATTATGCTATGTGAAATAAGTCACACAAAGAAGGACAAATACTACATGATGCCACTTACGTGAGGAATCCAAAACAGTCAAACTTATAGAAGAAGAGAGTAGGATGGTGGCTGTCAGGGGTTGGGGGAGGGAGAAATGGAGAAGTACTGGTTAAAGTATACAAAGTTTCAGTTATGCAAGATGACTAAATCCTAGAGATATATTTTACAACATAATGATTATAGAAAACAATACCGTACTGTATACTTAAAATTTTGGTAAGAGATCACTGTCGTTTCTTATGATTGAGTAATATTCCATTGTATACATATACCAAATTTTAATAATCCACTCATGAATTGACGGGCACTTGGGTCGTTTCCACATCCTTGCAATAGTGAATTGTGATCTAGAACCTCTTATACTTTCCTGGATTAAACTTAAGCCCATTATCCAAAGTGAGGCACCACAAGATCAGAAGAATGGGCTCCACTTGTACTCGCCATCAAATTGGTACTAACTGATCAACACTAGGGTGTTCACGTGGCAATAATACTCTCCAGGGATTAGGGGGATGAGGGGGGTAAAATCTCAACTAAAGGACATGGGGAGCATTGTAGGGGGGAAGGGCATGCCTCTAACCCTCGCTTGGGTGAGGCAAAGACATAAAATGTAACCATAATGTTTGTACCCTCATAATACCCTGAAATAAAAAAAAATTGTTAAGAGAGTTGATCTTATGTTAAGTGTCCTTATCACGAAATACTACTACTACTTCTACTAGTAATAACAATAAATAGGAAAGGTAGGAGTAAACTTTTGGAGGTGAGGGATGTTTATGACATAGATTTTAGTGATGGTTTCACAGGTGTATACTTATTTCCAAACTTACCAAGTTGTATACGTTAACTATATACAGATTTTTGTGTGCCGATCATACCTCAATAATGAGTTTTTGTTAAAAAAAAAAAAAAAGAAATACTAAATTTAAAAAAAAACTGACAAAATAAATTGTTGGTGAAAATGTAGAAAAGAGTAATTCTCATTCATTTCTGGTGGGAATGCAAAATGTTATAACCACTTTGGAAGGCAGTAGTTTTTACAAAACAAAACATAGTCTTACCATACAAACCAGCAATCATACTCCTAGGATTTTACCAATTGAATTGAATGCTTATGTCCACACAGAAACCAGCACCTGAATATTTATAGCAGATTTATTCATAATCACCAAAAATTGGAAGCAATCAAGATGCCTTTAGATAGGTGAATGGAAAACCATATTTTGGTATATTCATAGAATGGGATATTATTCAGCAATAAAATCAATTATTAAGCCAAGAAAAGACACATATGAATCTTACATGTATATTTTTGAATGAAAAGAAGAACCTGAAAAAGTTATATATTTTATAATTTTAATTATATGACATTCTGGAAAAGGCAAAACCCATAGGGACCAGAAGTGGTTTGTAAAAGTGGTTACAGGTACCAAAAGTGGTTTGTAAAAGTGATTATTAGATCCAGGGTTCCAGGAATAGAGAGAGGGTTTAATAAATGAAGTACAGGGGATTTTTTTAGGATGGTGAAACTATTCAATATGATTCTGTAAAAGTGGATGCATGCATTTGTCAAAACTATAGAACTTTACAACACAATGAGTGAACCTTGATGTATGCAAACTTTAAAAAATCATTTAGAAGGTCAGGGCATCCTAAAATGGAGTGCAGAACATGACAAAACAATCTAATTGTATTACAAATGTATGAAACAGACTTGTGTACGTAGGTGGGGAGAAAGTGCTGGCTTAACCTTGGAAATGAATAGACTGTAAGACTAAAAGGAAACCATATACAAACACTATACTCCAGTTGACAAGATTGTTTCCCATGGAAATACAAGTTAACAATTCTGACCCTGGTATACATGGACTATAATTAAGCAACTAAGTAAATGGATGGTGGGTGGTGGAAACTAAGTTTCTCACTGTTAAAGACGGAGGTAACAGATAAGCAAGGGGAGGAGGCTAGTATGATCCATGTGGTAATGAATTAGAGTTGGTGACATCAGTATGAACTCATGTTTAGGTTAATATAAATACAGATAGATAGGGAGATGATAGATAGATAGATGGATGTGTATGTGTTAGTACACACACATATATGTCCTAACTCTGTCCACTGAGAGTGTCTAGAAGCAATGACATCCTAGGACCAAAGACCTTACCTACCACCCAGATCTTGGTTTCTAACACCATTCTTCAATAAAGGAACTAAGAGTCCTTGGAAAAATGGCTGATTCTAGGCCTAGGGTGGCAAATATACAAGATGAGTGTGGATCATTTTGCAATGCCAGAAAGTAAGAAAATACTAAAACTAACAAACACACATATAAATAAACCCACAAAGATGGGACTATGTTAAAAGGGGCAAAGGAGCCCAGTGAAAGAGCACCAAACTGGAAAAATGTGAAATGCAGCCGAGACTGGAAGAAAATTGAACAAGATAAATAAAGTAGTATTTTATTGTAACTCATAATATGAAATAAATATCCATGACTCATATCATTATAATTACAGCAAATAAATAAACAGGAAAATCTCATGTGCAGAAGAATTCCAGTAATTTATATAGATACTTTGCCCTTAAGAAGGTAGAGTATAACTCCCCATTTCTTAAGTGTGGACTGTGCATAGTAACTGCCTTTCAATAGTATACATATTATTTATTTATTTTTTATTTCAGCATATTATGGGGGTACAGATGTTTAGGTTACGTGTGTTGCCCTTGCCCCACCCGAGTCAGAGCTTCAAAGTACTCCTGTGATCTTACTACCAAAAACCTATAATCCCAATCTAGCCATGAGAAAAACAGACAAATTCAAACTGAGGGAACTTGTATAAAATACCTGGCCAGTACCCTTCAAAATTCTTAAGGTCATCAAAACAGCAAATTTTGAGAAACTGTCACAGTGTAAAGGAGGCTAAGAAGACATGATGATTTAATGTTATGGTTTATTGTTGATAGGATCCTAGAACGGAAAAAGAATATTAGAGAAAACCAATTATAGCTGAATAAAATACAGATATTAGTTAATGATACTGTATCAATATTGGTCTATTAATTATAAGAAATGGGTCATAATGTGAGATATTAATAATAAGAGAAACTGGGTATGGCATATCTGAGAATCTTCTGTACTATCTTCACGATTTTTCTGTCAATTTAAAACTCTTATAAAATACAGTAAAAAGTTTACTATAAAAATGAATGATGAGAAGGGGGTGGAGAAAGATGGCCAAATAGAAACCTCCAGTGATCCTGGAAAACACCAAATTCAACAACTATGCACAAAAGCAAGCACCTGCAGAAGAACCATAAATGGGGTGAGTGATCATACTACATGGTTTTAAAATTTTATCAAGGAGAGAGGCACTAAAGAGGGCAGAAAAGAATCTTGTGTTGCCTTCACCACACCTCTGGCAGAGTCACACCAGCACGACAAGTGGAGAGAGGATGTGTGTGTACAGGGGAAGGAGTGTGAGGTGACTGTGGGACTTTGCGCAGAAACTCAGGGCCACCATGGGAAACACAGCACGGGGCAGAATACTGTCGATGCCCATGGAAGGAGCATTTAGACCAGTTTGGCCAGAGGGAAATCCTCTGCCTCCAAACCTGAGTTTTGGCTAGCCCCACCACTGGCTGACAAACAGCAGCCAGGGGCCTGGACTAAATTTGAAAGTCAGTCAGGCCACAAGGGCTGCAGTCCTTGGACAATTCCTGTGGCTGTGCTGGCTTAGAGCCAGCAGACTTGGGGTACACATGACCCAGTGAGATGCCAGCAGCAGTGGCCAAGCCAGTGCCTAAGTCATCCCTTTCTCAACTCCAGGCACTATAGCTCAGGGAGAGTCTTCTTCCACTTGGGGAAAGGAAATAGAATAGTTCAGAGGACTTTGTTTTGCAACTTGAGTACCAGCATAGTCATAGTGAAATAAAGTACCAAGCAAACTCCCGAAGCCCCTAAGTCTGGGCCTTCATTCCTGGATAGCATTTCCAGACTGACCCTGGGCCAGAAGGAAAACATGCTACCCTGAAGGGAAGGACCCAGTCCTTCCAGGATTCACCACCTGCTGACTAAAAAGCCCTTGGGCTTTGAATAAACATCACAGGTAGCCAGGCAGCAGTCACCATGGGCATTGGTGAGATTGGGCTAGCTTCAGGTGTGACCTGGCCCTGGTAGCCACAAAGCAGTATCCATATTATGACTCCTACAACTCAAGAAGCCCAACACACAGTGAATGAAGAAGGTGAGAGACTATGCCTGGTAATCTATGCAATTCTCCCATATCTTTCCCAAGTTCACCAAGTCTGTATCACCAGGAGTCTGCAAGAGCATTACTTGGCTTAGGGTACTCCCAGTGCTGATACGGCTGCAGTGACCAAAGCCTTAGATCGTAAGACTCAATTCCCTTTGAATATCTGGAAAGCCTTCTCAAGAAAGATGAGTTCAAACAAGCCCAGACTGTAAAAGTTAAAATAAATACATAACTCTTCAATGCCTAGACATCTTTGAACATCTGCAAGTATCAAGACCATCTAGGAAAATATGACCTAACCAAATCAACTAAATAAGGTATGAGTGATCAATCCTGGAGTGATGGAAATATATAACTTTCAGAAAAATAATTTAAAATATCTGCCCAGAAGAAGCTAAATGAACTTCAAAACAACACAGAGAAGGAATTCAGAAGCCTATCAAAGAAATTTAACAAAAAGATTGACATAATAAAAAAATTCACGCAGAAATTCTGGAGCTCAAATATCCTATTAACAAACTGAAAAGTACATTGGAGTCTCTCGACAGCAGAAGTGACCAAGCAGAAGAAAGAATTAGTGAGCTTGAAGATTGGCTATAAGAAAATAAGCAGTCAGATTTTTTCTTGTTGATTTTCTTAAGTTCTATATAGATTCTTGTTATGAGCCCTTTATCAGATGCGTAGAAAGCAAATATTTTCTCCCATTATGTAGGTTGTCTGTTCACTCTAATGACAGTTTCTTTGACTGTGAAGAAGCTTTTTAATTTGATCAGGTCCCATTTGTTTATTTTTGTTGCTGCTGTGATTGCTTTGGGGGTCTTCTTTATAAATTCTTTACCTAAGTTGATGTCTAAAAGAGTCTTCCCACATTTTCTTCCAGAACCAAAATGCTTGTACTCCCATAATATCCTGAAGTAGTAAAAAAAAAAAAAAAAAAACAGAAGAGAAAAAAGAATAAAAAAGAATGAAGCATGCCTACAAGATCTACAACATAGGCTCAAGAGAGCAAATCTAATAGTAATTGACATTAAAGAGGTGGTAGAGAGATTGGAGTAGAAAGTTCATTCAAAGAAATAATAACAGAGAACTTTCCAAATCTAGAGAACGATATCAATATTCAGGGACAAGAAAGTAATTGAACACCAAGTAGATTTAACCCAAAGAAGACAACCTCAAGGCATTTAGTAATTAAGCTCCCAAAGGTCATGGATAAAGAAAAGGTTCTAAGGGAAGCAAGGGAAAAAAAAAAAGAAAAAAATAACATATAAAGGAGCTCCAATACGTCTGGCAGCAGACTTCTCAGTGGAAGCCTTTACAGGATAGGAAAGAGTGGCATGACATATTCAAAATGCTGAAGGAAAAAAAACTTAACCATACAATATTATACCCTGCAAAAATATCCTTCAAACATGAAGGAGAAATAAAGACTTTCCCAGACAAACAAAAGCGGACAGATTTCATCAACACCAGACAAATCCTACAAGAAATGCTAAACAGAGTTTCTCAATCTGAAAGAAAAGAATGTTAATGAACAATAAGAATTCTTCTGAAGGTATACAACACACTGGTAATACTATAGAAGTAAGGACACAAATACAAAATAATCTATTGCTTTACTTGCAGTGTATAAGCCACTTATATCTTAAGTAAGAAGACTAAAAGACAAACTTATCAAAAATAACATCATCTTTTTCAGAGATATATAATATACAACAATATGGATGGAACCAATAAAAAGTTAAAAAGTGGGGGGGATAGAGTGAAAGTGTAGAATTTCTGTTTGTTTATTTTTTTTGTTTGTAAGCAGAGTTGTTTACTCTGTTTAAAATATATGTTTAAAAAAATGTTTTTTTAAACTTAAAACATTTTTTTAAACATATATTTTAAACAGAGTAAACAACTCTGTTTAAAATAAGTGATCATACTACATGGTTTTAAAATTTTATCAAGGAGAGAGGCACTAAAGAGGGCAGAAAAGAATCTTGTGTTGCCTTCACCACACCTCTGGCAAAACACACTACCAGAGAAAATCACTTTTTTTTGTTGTTGTTGTTTTGAGACAAAGTCTCACTGTGTTGCCCAGGGTAGAGTGCCGTGGCGTCATCCTAGCTCACAGCAACCTCAAACTCCTGGCCTCAAGCGATCCTCCTGCGTCAGCCTCCTTAGTAGCTGGGACTACAGGCATGCGCCACCATGCCCGGCTAATTTTTTCTATATATTTTTAGTTGTCCAATTAATTTCTTTCTATTTTTAGTAGAGACGGGGTCTCGCTCTTGCTCAGGCTGGTTTCGAACTCCTGAGCTCAAACAATCCGCCCACCTTGGCCTCCCAGAGAGCTAGGATTACAGGCCTGAGCCACCGCACCCGGCCAGAAAATCACTTTTAACGAAGGAAGACAGGAAGGAAGTAAGAAAGAAAGAGAAGACCACAAAACAACCAGAAATCCAACAACAACATGTTAGTGGGAAGTCCATACATATCAATAACAACATGGAATGTGAATGGACTAAACTCTCCAATCAAAATATATAGAGTAGCTAAATGTATAAAAAAACAAGAGTCAACTATATCTTGTCTGCAAGAAACACACTTCACCTATAAAGACACAAACAGACTGAAAATAAAGGGATGGAAAAAAGATATTCCATGCAAATGAAAACCAAAAAAGAGCAGGAATAGCTATACTTCTATCAGATAAAATATATTTCAAGAAAAAAAACTGTAAAAAGAGACAAAGACGGTCATTATTTAATAATAAAGGTGTTAATTCAGCAAGAAGATATAATAATTCTAAATATATATGCACCCAATACTGGAGCAGCCAGATATATAAAACAAATATTATCATAGCTAAAGAAAGAGATAGACTTAAATTCAATAATCATTGGAGAACTCAATCCTCCACTTACAACACTGGAAAATTCATCTAGATAGAAAATCAACAATGAAACATTGGACTTAATCTGTACTATATACCAAATGGACCTAATAGATATTTACGAAACATTTCATCCTACAGATACTGTAGCTGAAGAATTCATATTCTTCTCCTCAGCTCATGGGTCATTCTCAAGGATAGACCATATGTTAGGCCACAAAACAAGTCTCAAAAAATTCAAAAAAATTGAAATCATACCAAGTATTTTCTCTAACTACAATGGAATAAAACTAGGAATCAATAGCAATAGAAACACTAGAAAATACACAAACATATGGAAATTAAACAATATGCTTCTGAATGACCAGTGGGTCAAGGAAGAGATTAAGAAGGAAATTTAAAAATTTCTCAAAACAAATGAAAATGAAAACACAACATATCAAAACCAATGGGATAAGCTAAAAGCAATAATAAGAGGCAAGTTTATAGCACTAAGTGCATACATCAAAAAAGTACAAAAGCTTCAAATAAACAACCTAATGATGCATCTCAAAGAACTAGAAAAACAAGACAAAACCAAACTCAAAATTAGTAAAACAAAAATAATAAAAATCAGAGCAGAAATAAATGAAATTGAAACCAAAAAAATACAAAAGAATTAAAAGTTTGTTTTTTGAAAAGATAAACAAAGTTGAAAGACTAAGAAAAAAAGAGAGAAGATCCAAGTAAATAAAGTCAGAAATGAAAAGGGAGACATTACAACTGGTCCTTCAGAAATTGAAAGACCATTAGAGACCACTATGAGCAACTATATGTCAACAAATTGGAAATCCTAGATGAAATGGATAAATTCCTAGACACATACAACCTACCAAGGTTGAACCAGGAAGAAATCCAAAACCTAAATAAACCAATAACAAGTAATGTGATAGAAGCAGTAATAAAAAGTCTCCCAACAAAAAAAAGCCCAGGACCAGATGATTTCACTGCTGAATTCTTCCAAGCATTCAAAGAACTAATACCAATCCTACTTAAACTATTCCAAAAAATCAAGCAGGGGGGAATGCACCCAAACTCATTCCATGAGGCCTGTATAACCCTAATCCCAAAACCAGAAAAAGACACAACAAAAAAAGAAAACTATAGGCCAACTCTGATGAACATAGAAGCAAAAATCCTCAACAAAATACTGGTAAATCAAATTCAACAACACATTAAAGAGATTATTCAACATGATTAAGTGGGAATCATTCAAGGGATTCAAAGGATGGTTCAACATATGCAAATCAATGTGATACATCGTATCAACAGAATGAAGGACAAAAAATATGATAATTTCAACCGATGATGAAAAACCATTCAATGAAATACAACATACCTTCATAATAAGAACTCTCAAAAAATTGGGTATAGAAGGAACTTATCTCAACGTGCTAAAAGATATATATTACAGACCCACAGCTAGTATCATATTGAATAGCAAAAAACTGAAAGCCTTTCCTCTAAGATCTGGAACAGGACAAAGATGCCCACTTTCACCATTGTTATTGAACATAGTATGAGAAGCTAGAGTAATCAGACAAGAGAAAGAAAGAAAGGGCATCCAATTGGAAAAGAAAAAATAAAATTATCCTTGTTTGCATACCATATGATCTTATATCTATAGAAACCTAAAGACTTCAGAAAAAAACTATTAGAACTGATAAACAAACTCAGTACAGTTGCAGTATACAAAAATCAACTTAGAAAAATCAGTAGCATTTCTATATGCCAATAGTGAACAATATGAAAAAGAAACCAAGAAAGAAATTCCATTTACAATAGCTACAAATGAAATAAAATACTCAGTGATAGACTTAGCCAAAGAAGTAAAAGATTCCTATAATAAAAACTATAAAACATTGATGAAAGAAATTGAAAAGCACACAAAAAATGGAAAGATATTCTATGCCCATGGATTGGAAGAATCAATATTGTTAAAATGTCCATACTAACCCAAAGCATATTTAAATGCACTCCCTGTCAAAATATCAATGACTTTCTTCAAAGAAATAGAAAAAAACAATCCTAAAATTTATATGGAACCACAAAAGACCCAGAATAGACAAAGCCATCCTGAGCAAAAAGAATAAAACTGGAGGAATCATATTACCTGACTTAAAATTATACTACAGAGCTGTACTAGCCACAACAGCATCATATTAGCATGAAAACAGACACATAGACCAATGAAACAGAATAGAGAACCCAGAAATAAATCCACACATATATATCGAACTTGTCTTCCTCAAAGGTGCCAAGAACATATGATGCAGAAAGGATGGTCTCTTCAATGAACGGTGCTGGGAAAACTAGATATCCATAAGCAGAAGAATGAAATTATACCCTTATCTCTCACCATATGTAAAAATCAAATCAAAATGGATTAAGGACTTAAATATTAGACCTAAAACTATGGAACTACTAAAAGGAAACATTGGGGAAATATTTCAGGACATTGGTCTAGGCAAGGACTTCTTGAGTAATATCCCCAAGCACAGGCAACGAAAGAGAAATTGGATAAATGGGATCACATCAAGTTAAAAATCTTCTGCAGAGCAAAGGAAACAATCAACAAAGTGAAGAGATAATCCACAGAATGGGAGAAAATATTTGCATACTACCCATCTGACAAGGGATTAAAAACTAGAATATATAAGGAGCTTTAATAACTCAATAGGAAAAAATCGAATGATCCAATTAAAAATGGACAAAGATCTGAATACATATCTCTCAAAAGAAGACATACAAATTGCCGACAGGTAAATGAAAAAATGCTCCATATCATTAGTCATCAGAGAAATGCAAATCAAAACTACAATGATATATTATCTTACTCTAGTTAAAATGGCTTTTATCCAAAGACAGGCAATAACAAATACTTGTATACTGTTGGTGGGAATGTAAATTAGTGCAAGCACTATGGAGAACAGTATGAAGGTTCCTCAAAAAAATAAAATCAGTCCTACTATATGGCCAGCAATCCCACTGCTGGGTATATATCCAATGGAGGGGAATTCTGTATATCGAAAAGATATCTGCACTCCCATGTTTATTGCAGCACTATTCACAATATCCAAGACTTGGAATCAACCTAAGTGTCCATCAATGGATGAACAGATAAAAAAACTGTGGTACATATACACAATGGGATATTATCTAGCCACAAAAATGAATGAAATCCTGCCATTTGCAAGAACATGGACGGAACTGAAGAACATTATGTTAAGTGAATTAAGCCAATCAAAGACAAATCCCTCATGTTCTCACTCATATGTGGAAGCTAAATATTAAAAACAATTGATATCATGGAGACAGAGAGTAGAATGACTATTACCAGATGCTGGGAAGGGTAGCAGGGAGTGGGAGACAAAGTGGGGATCGTTAATGGATACGAAACTATAGTTAGTTAGACAAAATGAATAATATTTGATAGCACAACAAAGCAACTATAATCAACAATAAATTATGGTATACTTTAAAATAACTAAAAGAGTGGAACTGGAATGTTCCTAACACAGAGAAATTATAAGTGCCCGAGGTGACGGATGCCCCAATTACCCTGATTTGATTAATTCATATTGTATGCCTGTATCAAAACATCACATGTACCCTAAAAAGATATACAACTGTTATATACCCATAATACTTAAAAATTTAAAAAATAAGTCAAAAAACATATGACAGCTCATTCTGTTAGTGAAGCTGTGGGGAAATAAGCCCTCATACATACAGCTCCATGTTCTGGTAGGAATATAAATTGCTGCAACCCTTATGAAGGGAAATTGGAGAATATCTCACAAAAATATACACGTGTTTATCATTCAAATCATCAGTCCAAATTTGAGGAATTTATCCTGAAAATATACTTTTAACAATACAAATATTCACAAGATTATTTTCTGCAGTATTTTTTGAAATGCATAATATGAAAATATCCTAAATGTCCTCACTTAAGAGAGTGGTTGAGACTATGTATGGCATGCTACATGCTACTTTTGTGTAATGAAGACAAGAATATAACAGAATACTTTATACACATATCTGATAATATTTTATAAAAAGAAAAACAGGAAAATAAATCAGAAACTAAAGAGATCATCCATTTACAAGGGGTGAATAGGAACAAGATAGAATGGATACATATGGGAATGATTTAGAAGGTATTGGGGTGGGAGTAAGACTTCTCTGAGTATGTCTTCCTGGATGGTTTTAATTTTGAAATCATGTTAATGTTTTACAGACTCAAAAATAAACAAATACATGAAACACAAACAAAGAATGCATATATACCTATGTACGTTTACAACGATGGGCGAGAGGCTCAGAAATAAAATAAAAATGGAAACAAATGGGGCTGTTTGTCAAGTGAATAACATAATCATAATCACATTGAAGGCAGGTAGGGGCATGGTAACTTACCCAAGTAATTCTTGAAGTTATTAGTTTGACTATATAAACTCAGGTTAAAGACAGAGCAGTAAAGAAATACTGTACTCTAATAACTAGGTTTATTTTCCCTATAAGCAAGGTTAGCAATACTGAAATTACTGTATATGTGTTCTAGAGTTAAGCAAATTAGTAAATATATTGTGGATAATGACAGCCAGTTTTCTCACTGCCATCAAATGAATTATGAATTACAAATTAGGAAACAAGAAAGGTTAGAATGAACCCTGTAATATTTTATTGGAATCAGTATGAATTCAACATTTTTAACATATATACAGAAAGCTATAGAAATAGATATATTTGTGTATGCATATACATTTAATATTCCCTAGCTCTGCCCACTAAGAGGGCCTAGAAGCAAAGAAACCACAGTACCAATGAGCACACAAAATGCCAAAGGAAGCTGAGTCTTAGCCTGGGCCTAGCATGATGCTTATACTTGGATGCTCAATAAATGACAAATCATCATCCTCATCATCATCATTATCATCTCATTTTAGCACCATGATAGGGAAAGTTGATGGCATGTACAGAGGAACATTAAACAAATGAAGACAAGAGAATGAAGATAAGAGCAAAGACTGGAAAATTGAATGGCCACATTTCTGATGGAGTGGGAAGAGATAGTCTTCCCTACATAAGAAATTTTCACCTTGGAAAAGAAGATAGTTACTTCTGTGTCTAATAAAGGAGCAGGAAGAAGAAAATAATTGAAGACATACATAGACATTTTAAGATTGAAAAGAAAATACCTTTAATTGCCTCAGAAAAAATATGAAGTGAAATCATTTAATGATAGCAAAGGATGTAGAGGGAGAAAGGTACAGGTTAAATTTAGGAATATTTGGACTATGTTAGAACCACCACTTTTGGAGAAATATGGTGTAGGGACAAGATACAACTTAAAAAGTGTACAGAGCACTAGAGAGTACCTACCTTAAGTAACATGAGTTTATAGTGAATTGAATTCATTTCATAACAATATTAGAGTTTTTATCAGAAACACAGTTTAGTATTTAACAGGTTTTGAATTGTTTCTTATGCATTAACTTTGTCTCTCCAATTGTAACTTTCTTGGAAAGAGAATGTTTCTTACACAGAGTTTACATTTTCTATTGCATCTACTACAGTGCTGGGGACATAATACATACCCAGCAGAAGACGGGTAACATTTAAACAACTATATTTTCAACTTGGACCTTGTGATATCCCTGCTCTTGGATTTTGCTTAGTTCTTCCACCATTTTCCAAGTAGATCAGAGAGATATTAATACATTAATTCCCAATTGGTTGATTCCCAAAGAAGTTCAGAGAGAAGAGAAGACTGTACAGCCACCCTTGCATTTAAGCTTTCCCTAGTCCATGAATACAAAGGAGAATAAAAACATCTTTTTAATATCATCCTAAGATAATATGATCAAGAAAGGAAGCCAATTCTCAAATACCCCAAATTTCACCCCAAAGTCTAATTGGCATTTTAATTATTCACTATTTTGAATTATCCACATCACCCCTCCCTATAAGGGTATATCCAAGATGTGGATATACTTTTAGTGCCAACCACTCCTTTCATGTTGTAGACTAGAAATGTTAGAGAAGCAAGTGCTATCACCAGGAGAGGACATTTTGAACTGCAGCTTTTCTCCAGTCTCACAGGTTTAATTCCAGCCTAACAACTGCACTGCAGTCCATGAAATATTTACATTGTTTCTTGCTAAATTATATACATTATTTACCATATCATCTATTAAATATTTACTGCCTTTCCAAATATGTCATGTATCACACTCCACTGCTCTTGTTTCTTTTAGCATTAAAATAGAAAAGGCCAAGCCTTGTAGAAGCCTGGAAAAGGAGCTGTGACAAAAAAGAAAGCAAAGGAGGAAAATGTGAAGAAAAACAGAATGCAGCTGTCTTAAAAAGGGCTCAGTGTTATACACTCTTTATTTTCTCAACTTTCTCTTCCCCTAGCTGGGATAATCATTTCTCTCATTTAGAGAAGATTATTTTCCCCAATAATTTATATATACATTCTAATAAAAACTATGTAGTATCCCCAGAAGCCATACTCTAGAATGGCCAGATCTATAAAAATCATCTGTTAAGAAAGGTTTATGCCAGAAGTCAAGACATCAAAGCATCTTATTAAGAACTCTTTCCCACAGAAAATAGAATTGAATAAATTCAATATAATATAATAGAAATGAAATACATCCAACTCTCCCTAAGTGATGTTTCACTCTCTGGGAAATATGAAAATTATTAATAGATGTGTTGTCAATAAGATATGTATGGTACTTGTGACCAGTAAAAGATGCCAAACTATGAAAACTGTTGATGATGTCAAAGATGCAAAAAGCAAAAGAACAAATTGGTTCTCACTTAAGCCAGATTTTCTTTAATTTGTTAATTGTCCCCAAAGTAAGCATCTTAGAGATTGATAGTTACCTACAAATTATGTATTCTCTTATTATGTTGAAATTGATAGAACCTTGATTTTTAGAGGGACACACTAAAACACTGTATTTTCCAACTTTCCTGGCACCTGAGGGTAGCATAAGTTTCAAGCAATGAGGAATAAGGTGGAGATGTTATTAATATGTGCGACTTTCAGAGGTCTCTTTATAAGGAGTGGGCACATGGCTTTCTTCCATTCTTCCTCCATCCTGCTGCTTGAACCCTGAAGATGATTACTGGAACAGCAGTAGGCATCTTGGGCCATAAAAAATGAGGGCTATACCATAGGAATAAACTGCAAAAAGCTGGACAAGCCTGGCTCTGTGATGACAGTGGAGCCACTATACTAGCCCTTAACTGTCTATCTCAGCACTTGTTTTACATGAGAGAGAAATAACTCATATTTAAGCTACTCTATTTTAGGTCTCATCTATAGGTAGCTAGACTTAATCTATACTAATACAACTAGGTTCATGCATTATTTCTCCCTCTCAACCATTTCAACCTACAGGCATTAGGTACCTTATGGATGTCTATTAGCTGTCAAATCTTTTTCTGAGAGAAATTACTCATATCTTCATGGTGCAAATATAACTCTGTGGATTATTTCAGTAATAGCTGTCCACTCAGCATGAAAGATTATCTTTTTTTCCTGCTAATTTAAAATCAGAGGATACCCTTCTATAGTAATTATAAACATCCTAAGTTGTTTTTTTCTCCAATTTAGATTCGACTGGCTTACAAATGGGTTAATGCTGCCAATGCGCTGAAACATATTACTGATTTCCATATCCTTGGAGCTGTCAAGACCTTGCTGGTTAATTTTCATATGTTGGATTGAGCATTTATTTGAAATTACTCTGCAGATATAAATGCATCAACATATTTGACTTATACACAGAAATTAAATTCCTAAAGCTCCATTTGCTTCACATATAAAACTGTTTGAAAATTTCCTTAAACTGCAATTCAAGTTAACAAACATTTGTTGAGTGCTTATTATATGTTAGGAAATAAACAGCACGATAATCTGAAATTCAACAAATCCAAAGCTCATAAATGAAATATCAAGAGGAAGAGGGGTACAGGTAGTATTTTAATTATTATTTTAAATTCGACAGATAACATTGTATGTTTTTATCATGTACAACATAATGTTTTGAAGTATATATACATCGTGGAATGATTAAATCTAGCTAATTAACAAAGGCATCATCTCACATAGTTATCATTTTTGTAAGAACACATAACATCTACTCTCTTCACATTTTTCAAGAATATATCATTATTAAGTATAGTCACCTTGCTGTGCAAAAGATCTCTTGAAATTTATTCCTCCTATCTAACTGTTACCGTGTATCCTTTGACCGACATCTCCCTATTCCCCCAACCACCCCTAGCTTCTGGTAACTGCCATTCCACTCTCCACTTTTATGTGATCAACTTTTTTAGATTCTCCATATGAGTGAATCATATGGGGAATCTGCATGAGTGAATCACGCAGCATTTGTCTTTCAGTACCTGGCTTGTTTCGCTTAATATAATGTCCTCCAGGTTCATCTATGTTGGCACAAATGACAAAATTCTGTTCTTTTTTATAGATGAATAGTATTCCATTGTGTATATGTACCACATTTTCTTTATCCATCCATCCACTGATGGACATTCACGTTGATTCTGTATCTTGGCTATTGTGAATAGTGCTGCAATAAACATGGGAGTGCATACCCAGCAGTGGGATTGCTGGATCATATGGCATTTCTATTTTTAATTTTTTGAGGAACCCCCATACTATTTTCCATAATGGCCATGCTAATTTGCAATTGAAGAGAGTTTTGAAAGAAGCATTTGAGTCAAAATTATGCTTCAAGGAATGCAATGCGCACTATCCGAAGGATGGACATATTTAAAACACGGACTTCGTGGGGGGGGAACCAAGGGCAACACACCCAACCTAATCATCTGTACCACGGGAAGGGCGGCGGGAGGAGGGGGGAGGAGGGAGGAGGGGACGGGTATTTGTATACACAAGGAGTGCAATGCGCACTACCCGAAGGATGGACATATTTGAAGCACGGACTTCGGTGGGGGGGGGAACCAAGGGCAACACACGTAACCTAAACGTATGTACACCCATAATTTGCTGAAATAAAAAAAAAAAAATTATGCTTCAAGGAATGGGTGCTATAATTGCATTTTTGGATCAAATGTAGTCATCTATGGCATCAATACCTCTTTTTAAATTTTCTAGATTTTATATTTTGCTTTGCTGAAATACATTGAGTCACCTAATATTGCAGCATACTCTTGAACATAAAAAAGAAAAATCCCAAAGTGCATTGCAGGTGTTTTTATAAGAGGGATATTCTTTAAGATTGGCTTGAATGGATCATAATAGCTTTGATTAAGACTGATGGTTTTCTAAACCTCTACAAGACTGTTTTCTACGCAAGCAACATCTTCACAAAAATCAGGTAAATTTCATTGACTTTGATTATTTCGATACTTAAGGAGAAAAGGTTTATTTTATTTCATAAGTTATATAGAAAATTTTAAAAATTATATAGAAAATTGCCTGAATTTTTCTTTTTTCAAGATTGAGCAAAGCGAAAGTATTCTTAAGGCCACACTGACAAATAGTATACTATAGTTAACCAAATGCTGTAATACATAACAGAAGTATTGGTGAGATTAGCAGCAATGTATGGCATTGTTTTTAGATCTCTAGGCCAAATGCAACTTAATTTGGTTTTGTTTAATGTAATTCCTCTTTTTAGACTAAGTCTCAGCTCTGTGCCCTCATCAATGTGGAGTTCGTCTCTATGTATTTGCCTAAGTCACTTTTATGATTTGCTAATATGCAGACTTGATAGTCTCTGGGCTCCCCATTAACTTATTGGGAATGGGTACTAGCTAACAAACCATTGCATGAGTAGAGTAGGGATTACAAGTCTATTTTATGTATGTGAGCACTGTTCTATTCTGGACTCCTTAATTGCATAACCAGATAGGTTGATGATAGAAACATGAGCCTCTGAATCTAAAGCCTAATCCAAAATGAACTATATAGATGATTTGCTGTATTCCAAGCCTGACCTTTGTTTTTGTTTCATTTTCTCAATGAATTATGAAATTGTCAATTACCTTATTTTAAACCTGATGAAACTCACTTTAGAAAATCCGTAGATAGTCCAGTATATTTTGGTTCCAAGAACATCAATAATATATAGGCTTTTGCTCTAATTTAAAGTTAGCTGTCACATCACTTGATTCAAGTTTCTAATTGTGGGATGATTTTAAAATGAATTTAGGGAATTATTCATTCTCTAAAAGGTATTTATCAAAAAATATCACAAAAATTCAATGTCTAAAATGCACCAGAATGGTCATACTCTTAAGATGAATAACCTTTCTTTTTATATCCCTAGCTGTTGTGTCTCTGCAGTTCTTCCTCTCTGCCCCAGTGTAAATTCAATTCTACCTATTTACAGTGTTTTGAAGAGCATCTGAAGAGAGAGCTGAGGTCTAAGGTTTTGATGCAGATTTTGTGTCTAGATGGATTTTTACTGATGTTTTCACGCTTGCGATTAGAAAAGAGGGAAATCAAAGGACAACTCTTCTCATAACACGATTTTCCCTATATTCCATGCCATATAGAAATCTTCCCAGTTCACTAATTTTAGGGAATTTTAAATCTATTTCCTAAATTGGCATTTAGGAATTAAATGTCAAAGAATAAAAAAGGGCTATATGGAGTGTAGAAACAGAATTAAATAAAACCCAAGCTTTATCAATTCATCCATTAGGAACAAACGGATTTTAGAAAAAAAATCAAATCAAGTGCTATTTAAAAGTATAAGAACAGTTCAATTTCACCAAAGAAATAAACCAGCTCTGGCATTCAACCAATTCCACGGGCTTCCTTGGGGGCTAAGTTCTGTCTGCATATCAATGAAAGAATCAGTATTTGAGACACAAAGTAACTTTTGGCAGACATTGAAAAAGGCACCAAATGGTCTCTGTCTTTGCTGTGATCAACTGTGAAATGAAAACCTACCACTTAAATCACTTCTACTGAAATCTAATTCGTTCTCCCTGAGCACAATACAGAATAAATCTCAGTGCCCTCTAGCTCATGGGATTTTTCTTAAAATAAAGCCAACAATATGAGTTTTCTGTAGTTGGAACATCTTCCCAATCCTCAAGTATACTTGATATTTCAAATGTGGTTTGAAATTTAGTCTACCAGGGGATTGTCTGCTATACACAATGCCAACCCCATTTAAGAGCTGGTTCTAACACTAATTAGCTGTGTGGCCTTAGGCCATTTCTATTTTATGTCCTTCATTTTCTTCATGTATTAATTTAAAAAAATTAAACAATTTCAAAGGTCCCTTCCAACTTTAAGGGCCTATGAGCCCAACTGATTTTTTACTATGTAAAAGAGTTATCTCGCAATATTTAGACATGGATTTATACTGCCTTTCCATGCAAGAAAAAAAGAAAACTACAGACCAACATCTCTTATGAATATAGATGCAAAAATTCTCAACAAAATCCTAGCAAACCTAATCCAGGTCCTTATCAAAAAATAATCCATCATAACCAAGTGGGCTTCATCCCAGAGATGCAGGGATGGTTCAACATATGCAAATCTATGAATGTAATTCATCAGGTAAATAGAAGCAAAAACAAAGACCATATGACTCTCTCAATAGACTCAGAAAAAGCATTCAACAAAATTCAGCATTGTTTTGTCACAAGAATGCTTAATAAAATAGGCATAGATGGGACTTAGCTAAAAATGATACAAGCCATATATGACAAACTCACAGCCAGCATCATACTGAATGGGGAATAATTGAAAGCATTCCGCTTAAAACTGGAACCAGACGAGGTTGCCCTCTGTCACCACTTCTATTCAACACAGTGCTTGAAGTATACTATTGAAAGTGATCTACAGATTCAATGCAATCCCTATTAAAATACCAACATCATTAATTGCAGATATAGAAAAAATAATTCTATGTTTCATATGGAACCAGCAAAGACCCCATATAACAAAAGCAATCTTAAGCAAAAAGAACAAATTGGGAGACATCAATTTACCAGACTTCAAGCTATACTACAAGGCTATAGTAACTAAAACAGCATGGTACTGGCACAAGAACAGAGACAGAGACCAATGGAACAGAACTGAGAACCCAGATATAAAACCATCCTCATATAGCCATCTAATCTTTGACAAAGAAGACAAAAACATACACCAGGGAAAAGAATCCTTATTGAATAAATGGTGCTCGGAAAATTGTATAGTCACATGTAGAAGACTGAAACAGTATCCGCACCTTCACCTTTCACAAAAATCAACTCACGGTGGATAATAGACTTAAACCTAAGGCATGAAACTATAATAATTCTAGAAGAAAATGCTGGAAAAACTCTTATAGTCATTGGCCTAGGCAAAGAATTTATGAAGAAGACCCCAAAGGCAATCACAACAACAACAAAAGTATAAATGGGATCTGATCAAATTGAAAAGCTTCTGCACAGCCAATGAAACTATCACAAGAGGAAACAGACAACCTATAGAATGAGAGACAATATTTACATGCTACATATCCTATAAAGGGCTAATAACCAGAATCTATATAGAACTCAGGAAAATCAGCAAGAAAAAATCAAACAACCCTATCAAAAAGTGGGCAAAGGACATGAACAGAAACTTTTCAAAAGAAGACAGAATAATGGCCAGCAATCATATG
>NW_012155507.1:6714932-6728971 GCF_000956105.1 Propithecus coquereli | reverse complement strand
CAACTTTCAGCTATCAAACACAATTTTCCAGAAGGATTTAGCTATTGATCTGTAGGGTAGGGACAGTCTGACTTATTTGAGAAGTGGTTATCTACCTACATAAGGCAATATGATTTTACTTCATACAAAAGCCCTCTACAGAGAAGCAAGCCTCCAAACACCTCATATTTGTATTTCTTTGTCTTATGATAATCTTATTTTTATTCCACCTTATTCTTAGGGATAGAGCTGGAAATTATGAGGTCTGATTGAAAAGAAGCATATTTTTATTTTGGACTTGCAATCGTGATAAAGGATTATACTTGGTTATTAAATGTAACTATGGACTTTACAAGAAAACAATGGTCATAATAGAAAAGCTTGTACTTATGAAGGTGAATGTGGTCAGTGGACTTTAGAAGGCATAGTGTATGCCTCTAGATGAGGGAATTTTCCACAAACTATGTTTGAGGTCAAGCAATTTAGGAATTCCAACACTGGGAAAAAGCAGCCATTTAGAATAAACAAATATTCATAATTAACAAAACGTAATTCAAAATCACTGGAATACCAAAGTCTCTATGGAAATCATAGTTGCTTCTTTAAACCACGATTTATTTTTTACTCAGTTTCTGAGTGATATGTATTTTTATGTTGGCTTCAGATAAACAAATAGTTTTATATAGATATTTATGAGGAAATAGGATTCAATTAACAGAAATTTATTTCATGCAGCCTTTATTACCAGAGTACCTCTATTCTATGGAAAGTAGATAAGTTAACTCAGAGTAAGGGACAACTCTAAGGAATTGAATGGCATTTTAAGAATATGTGGTTTCTTTGGGGAGAAATTTTTGGAGTGTCTTGTGCTTCATTTCTTACTAGGACTCTATTTTTTTCCCAATATAACGTAACAGTATTTGATATTTCCTTGTACTTTTTTGCCTACGTCCGTTAAGTGTTTGATATGCTAGGTTCCCACACTAACTAGGAACAAGACTTGATTTCTACTGACATATGTTGGTAAAAATTATTAATTCTTCATGAGAAGCCTATATTAGGCAAATATGTACCAACTATTCTATAACTTTGGAAATAGAAAAACAGTCAACTAAATTAAAGAGTACATAATGCTGTGGGGGCAACATAAACCCACTCAATGATACGAATTGTGTTTTTTCTCATCCATCCTCATTTCCTGTTGGCTTCAGTGCCAGATGTTTTAGAGTTTCAAGCATCTTGACATCCTCCAAATAGCTGCATGAGTAATTGAGGAGTATGTTAGGGTGTGTCTGTTTTTCCTGGGGAAGTTCTTCTCTATCAATCTGTACATTTGTGTCTAAGAATATAAAACCTGAAAGCAGTAGAAGGGGTTTTGTTTGAAGTCAGGCAAAACTGAGTTTGAATTTACCTATCAATACCCATCTGTGTGACCTCTAGTAGATTACCAAATGTGATGCCTCAGTTTTCTCATGCATAGAAAGGGATGATAATAGTTTAAATTTAATAGGGTCGTTTGAGACTTATATTAATTCATGTAAAGCATTTAGCACAGTGCCTTTGACAAAGAAAATACTCAGTAAATAATAATATCAAAAACTTTTGAAGAGTTGAAAGATTTTGCAACTACTTCAAAAGAGGAGAAAATAAAAACAAATGGCATTTTCCTATGGGTTCAATATATACTATAATTTACATTACTGGCACATATTAGGTGGGAAAGCAATGTAGTGCTTAAGAACTTGATTTCTGCAATTAGACAGATTAAAGTGCGAATTCTGGCTTTATCAGCTGGTAATTTAGACAAGTTATCTTATTTCTGAGGTCTCATATTTTTGCATGAAATAATAGTAGTTGTAATCATTCCTACCTTACTGTGTTGTGTACACTAAAATGAGCACTAAATTCATATGAAGCATTTTGAACAGTCCATATCACATAGAAAGCAGGTGATAGGTGGAAGCCTTCATCATTATTGTTATGGTGATCCTCAATAAATTAGAGAATGATAATGGTGAAAGGAATGATAATGGTGAAAGGAAGTTAGTGATTGTCTCGTCCCTGAATTAAAAAGCATTGTTTTATATATAGGGTAAATTATCCCAGAGAAGGGAAGTAACCAGACCAAAGTCAATTATTTAATTAGTGACAGAGATGTGTGTGAAATCTAGTTTCTTGCCTCACAGTACTATTTCCAGTCTATTGAAGATGCTTGTGGAAATATAATAGTAGCACCAGGAAGATTTTCCAAGCCGCATTCATGGGTTGCCATGAGTTCAGCCTCTAAAACACCACTTGAGAATTCTTTAAAGGTTATATCATCTTTTTATTTCCTATCATGAAAGATGTAATTATACTATATTCTTCTCTGCCCTAAGTGGCAGCTAAATGTTCCTATTTGTCAGGTGGATAATCTAGCCAGAGGACATTTCTAGAGCTTTCAACCTCGCTGCTGTGATCGTTGGTTTTATCCTCCCCGCCTCCTTACTGCTTCCCCTAAAAACATACAATAAAAACAACCTAAGCCTTCACATGCATTTGATATCAATTTCTTTTGGTTTCTCCCCCTCCCTCTTTTTCTAAATAGCTCCTTCTGATTTTTTTATAGTTAAAAATCTGTGGCCATAAAACTCATCTTTATTTGATCTTTGAAGAACATGGCTTCAGAAATGGTGGGACCAATTTTTTGATTTGTTGAATGTTTGTACTAAAATGCTTTGATTCCTTTCCCTTTATCTTTTGTGTATCTACTAGAGCCTTTTTCTTCGTGGTTACCTTAGAACTTATAAAAAATATCTAGATCTGCAAAATTACAACTTGGAATTGCTTATTTTTAATTTGTGGTTAGAAAAAAAGCTTGGATTCAATGGACACGTAGGTTCCAAATTACAATTAAAATGATGGGAAAAAATACAAGTGCCTTCTACAATCTTAGAGTGGGAAAAACTCTCAGAAACCATTAGTTCAACTTCTCACTCAGTAAAGAATCTTTCTTCACTCTCCCTACACAACTGTTGTTGAGCTTCCTATATTAAAAAACAAAAGCAAGGACTTTTAGAGGTTATCTAACATATTTATTTGCTAGATGAGGAGACAGAAAAACAAGGAAGAATCCACCCTTCAGCCTTCCAGCTAATTCCTCTAGATTGAAAAAAAATAGCCAAAACAATGATTTTCTTCCCACTGGGTTTTGTTTGTAGGGTGGGGGGAATTAACTATATGAAGAATTAGATATATGAAGAAACTAAAGCCTAGAAAATGAAGTGAGAAACCGCACTGATATATTAGTGGTAGAGTCTGGATGAGACAACAGGCCTTCTGAATTTTTCAACAGAGATTTATAACTAATTATTTTATGTACTGCATTAGAGTGACCGTGTACACCCCGTGTACTTTTTATCCCAGGGTTGGGGGAGGGGGCAATGTTACATTGTACCAACATAACACAGTTCAAATGGATACTATAATTTTCAACTGTAGCTTTGGGCAATACGGAATCATAGTCCAATTATAAAATTTCCTCACCTAACACAAGTTGTTCTAATATCACCTTGAAATAGTTTCTATAAACAAATTCCCAGTGTTATTTTATGCCATTGGGTAAATATTTGTATTGCTCCATCATTTTCTACTGTCTAAAATTTGTTCAAATATGCTGGGTGAAGACATGTTCACCCAGCATATCACAGATCCTATATCCTATTGTTAAAGTTGTCAACAAAGTTCTTAAACAGCTTTTTCAAGATTGCTTCTCTCCTGCTCAGATATAATTCAAGCCAAATGAATTCACATTTCTATGGCTAGGCAATACAGAAGTGTATATTAGAATTAACTCTATTATGCACATATGAAATTGGTGTCAGCCAGATTCCTCCAGATTCCTCTCCCACACCACCACTACCATTTTTTAAAACCAAGTTGAAACTTTGCAAAGTTCCCAGATGCAGCTCTCAGTCATCTTTCTTAGTCCATAAACCTGGTTAAGTGGTCTGGAACAAACGAACAAATTCAACCTATATGGCAAATTTTAGGGAGACTCTTTAGTGAGTCTTGATCTGGCTCATAGTCTTTGCTCTGAAAGCATGATAGTCCTTGCATGAAAGCAAGGACTACTGAATATCTTAAATGATTTATGTGCCTCTCCTTTTATGTATCACCATATCTGAAGCATCAATACCAGAAAATTGTGTTATGTTATTAGAGAAAATGTGTTGACAGTAAGCCCTCAAACATCCACTGTCCTATCTGGTTCAACTCATCTTTATTAGAATGAATTTTTGATGAATTTTTGTGCCATTTAACACGCCTTAGTTTGTTATTGATCAAAATCTTAGATTGTTTTGGATTTGCCAAGTTATTCTCAAATTGGCTTCCTCTTTCCTCAGCCATGTATCAAATTTTATTGTAATACTTCCTTTTTTTAATTTTTATTTATTTTTTATTTCAGGATATTATGGGGGTCACAACTATTGTAATACTTCTTAAAAGATGGCCCCATGGGACATCTACATCAGAATAAGCTGAGGGAAGAAATTCATAAAATGCAGATTCTTGACCCACACTCTAGGTGATACTCGTACACAGTGAAGTTGGGAAGCCACTGCTTTATTGAGAGCCTGCTCTTTGCAGAACAATCTTCTAGGCCTAAAGCAAATGAAAAGGAGAATAGAAAAGTATAATTCCTTAGATACTTAAGAAGTTATAGTCATCTGACCATGACTCAAAACCATATGTTATTTTCAAATTTAAATTAATTTACAGAAGTAAACAACCAGAAGAGAGTGGGAGAAATTGTGGCAGAACCAAAATGATATTTTTAGCTAAAACAAGCATGTAACAGCTCTATACAGTTAATCCGATTTATTGCTACAAAAAATGTTCATTAAAATTCCAGACCCAGGATACTACGCTGCAACAGCAGATATTTATTTTTAATGGCTGGCACAGCATTACTAACTTCTTAAATTAAACAAAACATTACCATATAGCCACCATGCGAAAAGTACCAAATCTGGCATGTAAGTCTAGGCTGAGTAGTGGATCCTAAGGAGGTGTTGGTGAGAAAGATCTCATGTTTTACACTTCTACCTGAAAATAGAATATAATCAACCTAAAAATTTGCCTATTAACTCTATAATCTCCCTACTTTTCAGGGATCATTATTGCGACAGGGCCAGAGAATAGGGCAGGCAAGATGAATGAGGGTGTGTATGTATGTGTATTCATGTGTGTGTAGCAAAGTAAAGTAACAGATGCTTGAATCTTAATAAGATTCCAAATGCATTTTTAAACATCCCCCTATGGAGTTTGCTTAAGTCTGATTTCTGATTCTTTGGAAGCAAATAAATCTAATGATTACAATATTCTATATAGTTGTGAAGCAACAAATGTAAAACCAGTTTACCTCTCATTGTTTATTTTGAAAGAAGTTAACTTGTGCCTATGTATATCTGTTATGAATAAAATTGTAGCTTGTTTCTTGAAATTAAACATATTTTCCCTGCTTGTAATTCAAATGCTTGATGTACGCTGGTGTATGAAAAATAATCAAGCCAATTTCAGTCTAGAATAAGACTCAACACACCTTGGACAAGAAAACAAGACTATCTCTATATTTAGAGGTATTCTTATTTCTGGGTATCTTTATATAACAGTGCTTATTTTCAACTAAGTCAGAGCATGATGACAGCCAAAATGGGTGATATCAAGGAATAAGACTTTATTCTGCCCACCAATGTGCCTCTAATCTAGTTGGGAAGATAAAAGCATTCCTATGGCAAAAATTTGACGTCTACAGAGCCAATTGCAAGCAACTGGAAGTTTGGATAATGCCTACCATATATAACTTCTAAACAAAGCATTGCTACAACTTCTAAGAATCTGGAGAGATTAACATGGAAGGGCTTCCTGCAAGCTCTACCAGGAACTTGATAACTATATGCTAAGTACTAAGCATACTGAGGCTACAGTAATGAACAAATTAAATATAAGTTCTGACCTCATGGACCTTAGGCTCTTAGGAAAAAACAGACATTAAATACGTAAAATAGTTGTGAAGAATCACAGGTGGTTTTAACCCAGTTTCAAGGCCAGGGAAGTCCTCCCTGAGAAGCTTAAGGCCTTGAGGCACAAGTGGGCATAATGTGTCTGAGGAACTGACAAAAAACCAGTCATACTGAAGCATAGAGTTTGCGGTGAAAACAGGAAATACAATAAAACAAAAGAAAGAGAAACTATAAATGCACATGAATTGAAGTGGAAAGAGGTGGTAAGATTGAACATTTCATCTTAAAGTGCAAATTAAATCTGCAAAGTGGGATTGAATGAAACTTTTCATATTTCATGACCTATAATTAAATGAAGATGTCAATGTTTTCCCCTTTATTCTGTTTTATTCTATTTGTACAAGAGAACTGGGATCCTCCAGTGATGCAACCAAAGAATATGTATGAAAGAACTGCCCACATTAACTGATCTCTAGATTCTTTTTAAAAACTTAATATTAGTATTGTTAATATTAAGGGTAAAGGATCAAGATGGCTGACTAAACACAGATATGATGTGCCTCCTCCACAGAAAGGGACCAGAATAGTGATCAGATACTCACATTTTGAACCAATCATCTAGGAGAGAATGCTAAGAATTACCAGAGAAGTGAAAAGAAGAACCAAAAGTAAGTATGGAAAATGTTCCAGGCAGCTCGCCCAGTCAGGGACCAGTGAAGAGCCAGGAGAAGCTCCTGGATATGGGAAAACAGTAAGAGAGAACCCCCTAGGGCTCCATACTCTGAAATGAATTTTATAATCTCAGCTACAGGAGGATCTCTTGGCCAATGTGGGCCCCAGGCCTAGCACTGGAAGTAGCCTAAAGATTACAGAGACATTGCTCCAGAAAAGGAACCCACATGGAATCCCACAGACATCAGAACTTCAGTTGGGTGCCATTTTGAAAGCCTAGATACCAGGGCTCTACAGACATATGTGCTGTGACTGCACTGCTCCAAGGAGGGAAAGTGGACACCAGGTACTCTCATGCACACGTAGGAGAGTCCCTACACCCCTGGACCAGACTCCCCACAGATTCTTGCCCATGCTACTTGCCTTAAAGGGCCCCACACTCTCTGGTTTCAGGCCCACAGCCAGCACTATTTTGAGAGTTTAACACTGGGCTGCACCCTACTCTCAGGCCAAATTTGGGCTGACCCAGTTGTAGTTGCTCTCTAGCCAGGGAGGGACAGGAAAACTAGGCTTTCAGACATATGTCTAGGACGATAGCCACCACCCTGCAACAGGCTGTTGTGAGAATACGATGAGAGTGGGAAGCACTTCCCATAGCTTCCTGCTCATGCTGCCTGACTGGGAATGGCCCCACGCTTCCTGGTCTCAGGCCTCAGGTACCATTTTGAGAGTTCAAAGCTGGGCTTCGCCTCACCCTTGGGCCAAGTTTGGACTGATGAGGCAGCAGCCACTGCCTGACCAAGAAGAGAAAGGAAAACTAGGCTCTCCTATACATATCTAGAAGAATACCCACAGTACGGCAATGGGCTGATGTGAGACCAAGATGTGAGTGGACTGCAGTCTCAATAGCTTCTTGTCCATGCTGCTTGCCTGGGAGGAGTCCCACCCTCTCTAGTCACAGGCCAAAGGCACCATTTTGAGAGTTTAATGCTGAGCTGCACCCCACCCTTTGGATGAGTTTGAGGTGGTGCAGCTGCAGTCATCACTTGCCCAGGGAGAAACAGGGGAGACCAAGCTCTTCTAAGCATACTTAAGACAATACCAACTGCCTTGTTATGGGTGGCTGTGAGACTGTTTATCATAGCACTATTCACAATAGAAAAGATATGGAATCAACCTAAATGTCAATCAATGGAGGATTAGATAAAGAATACGTGGCATATATACACAATGAAATTCTATTCAACCATAAAGAAGAATGAAATCATCTCTTTTATAGGAACATGGATGTAACTGGAATCCATTATCTTAAGTGAAACAACTCAGACACAAAAAGACAAATATTGCATGTCCTCACTTATTGGTGAGAGCTAAATAATGTGTACACATGAAGCAAAGTGAGAATGGTGGACAATGGAGACTTGGAGGGATCGAGGGGGTAAGAGGGGGTTGGATTATGGTAAGTTGCTTGGTGGGGACAATGTGAATTGCCCCAATGATGGATGCACTGAAGGCTCTGACTTCACCACAATGCAATATATCAATGTAGCAAAATTGCATTTGTATCCATGAATATATACAAATAAAAAATAAATTTTAAAAAATATTTTTGATTGTAAATCATAATTGTATACATTTATGGGGTACAATGTGATGTTTGATATATATATACACACACACATGTGCACACAATGTGGTGTGATTAAATCAAAGTAATTAACATATCCATCACATTGCTTACCTATCATTTTTTATGGATTTAAATATAATGTCAATCTGCCCTGAAGGTTAAGTGATTCCAGGGTCTGCCAGGTTGTTTAGTCTATACATTATAACTATTATTTTGAATTATAAAATTTCTAAATTTTCAGAGCCAGGGTGTAAATGCAGTCATATAAAACCATTTAAAGACTCAATAAATAAAATGTCAGTGCTTTAAGATACATAATGCAATGTATTACATCACTCATGTTTGGAGATCATTTGGGAAAGACATGAAAGCTCAGCTGTAAAGACTCATAAATGTTGACCCCGTCATTTATACCTGGCAACAGACATTTCAATAAAAGCACATTTTTCTTTGTGAACATTTTTAATGACTTAAAGGTGATGTATAATAGCTAAGCTTTACAGATCTCACTATGGGCCAAAATATTGGGAGGCAAGATATTTTTAGCAGTTGATTTATAGATTTATTTGCTTCTAAGACAGATAAGCAAGAATACTGGGGCCTGAGCTGTTTCTCACAGAATATATGGTGGTTAGGTCACCAATAAGCCCAATTAGGGAAATAATTCACTTTTAAGCTGCAAGCTGCTTCCATAGGTACCAAAAATTCTAAGTTACAAAATCAATTGAGTTAGTAGGAATAAGTATTAGAATTCAAGCAAATGACCCTTGGATAACTCTATGCTGTATTTTATCCTATGTCATTTGCATATGTCATATTAAAAGATACTATATAGGATGATTTTTTTTTCTTTCAGTAGATACCCAGTAGTGGGATTGCTGGATCAAATGATAGTTCTACTTTTCATTATTTGAGATATCTCTATACTACTTTTCACAGAGGTTGTACTCCAATGTTTATAGTAGCACAATTCACAATTGCAAAGGTTTGGAAACAACCCAAGTGCACATCAATACATAAGTGGATTAATAAAATGTGATATATGTGTACCATGGAGTACTACTCAGCCATAAAAAATGGTGAACTATTTTTTTTTATCAGATTACCCTGGATGGAGCTGGAGCCCATTCTTCCAAATGAAGTATCCCAAGAATGAAAAAACAAACACCACATGTACTGACCATTAAATTGGTACTAATCGATCAACACAAATGTGCACATATGGGAAGTAACATTCATAGGGTGTCAGGGAGGTGGAAGGGGAGAGGAGGGGATGGGTAAATTCACACCTAACAGATGTTGTGTTATCTGGGGGATGGGCATGCTTGACACTCTGACTCTGACTTGAGTGGCACAAAGGCAATTTATGTAACCAAAACATTTGTACTCCCGTAATACTCTGAAATAAAAGAAAAGTTTTAAAAAGATACTATAGAGCAAAGCATGAAAATCTGCTGGGATTTGTCAGATGCAAGTATAATCCTTATTTAATTTACCTCTTTCTGATGATGATTGGTCTATAAAATCCCTTTTAATATGACATATCTGTTTCTTTAACATTTCATAGGAAAAAATGATTAACATGTCGTTAGCTCTTTTGCGATCATAATTCAGATGATCTAAGTTAAGCCATATAGACAGTTGGCACTTTAGCCCTTTTCATTGGAGAAAGTGATGACATCTGCAACTTGATAGAATAGGGACTATGGGAAAGGAACTTGGTTCATATGAGTGCACATTAGGCACAGAAATATGGGAGAACTGGCTGTGGTTTGGTCAAGATTTGGTGTCAGAAGAGGTTTGATATAAGTGGCAAGTAATAGTATCTGGACAGCAAAAAAGACAAAGGTGATGTGGGTAGCAGTGCTATGATTCCTGTATACTGTCTAATTTTCAGTAAATTTGAGTTGGTTACTGTAGAACATGGAGTAAATATTCCCTTGGGGGAATTGTGGTGCTATGTTATGAAAGTTAGGGATGTAGATGACAGACAAGTCCTAGCCCCCATCAGCTTGTGGGTTGAGTTGATTAAGATCAAGGGGCTTATCATTCATGAAAACATGAATGAACCTGCATAACATTATGCTAAATGAAATAAGCCAGACACAGGAAGACAACTACTGCATGATCTCACTTATATATGGAATCTAAAGAAGTATAACTCATAGAAACAGAGAGTAGAATGGTGGTTACCAGGGGTCAAGGGGTGGAAGAAATGGAATTATGTTGGTGAAAGGGTACAGTTGTGCAGTTATAAGATGAATAAGTCCTGGAGACCTAATGTAAAGCATGGTGACTATAGTTAATAATGTACTGTATACTTGGTTGCTAAGAGAACAGATCTTAAGTATTCTTACCACACATAAAAAAATAAGGTAACTATATGAGGTGATAGATATGTTAATTAATTTGATTATGGTAATTATTTCACAATGTATGTGCATATTGATACATCACATGTACACCTTGAATATATATAATTTTTATTTGTCAATTATACTTCAATAAGGCTGAATAAAAAAAGATCAAGGCACTTCTCTCCCTAGTCAGAGCTGACTAGTTTGGACTAAATAAAGTACCAGGTACGGTGGAAGACACTGTAGACTCTAGCTGGAGGGGTGTGTATAATGGATAGTCCATGACACCCTAAATGCTTATCATGTCCAAAGGGGTATGGTATAGAAAGTGGAAGTTCATATAGCAGTTATCAGGCTTTTTGTCTTCTGACCTTAACCACACTCAACCAACTGTTTAGTGCAGATCAGAAATCAATTTATCCCTGGACAAGTGGGAGAGTTACCAGACCTTAATGGGCATCAGAACTGTTCCATAGAGGTATTCTATATTGGTTAGTGACTAATGAATCCATCAGATAACTAAATCCTTTCTCTTGTGTAGGTTGAATATGAGCCATATACCTTAGAACTTCCTACCATTTACTGGCACATCTGTGTGCCTCTTCTTATTCTGTCCCCTCAAAGTGGAACATCTTTTAATCTTCTTCCCCACTGGCAACATCCTAAACCTTTAAGGCTTATTTCAAAATGTTATCTCCTCTGTGAAGCTTTCCTTTAACTTTCGGGTAAGTTTACTTACATCCTCCTTTGTTTGCTTTTCTGAGTTCCTCCCATAGACTCCAAATTCCTTGAAGACAGAATTTATCTCCATTCTTATTCCTCAACATTTAGTGTGGATATATTAATAACTAAACTTTAAAAAAGTATACTGTGTGCCATAAAGTATTATAAACACTTTAAGTACATTAACTCACTTAACCTTCATAACAGCTCTGTCAAGTGCTTACTGGTATTACAGATTAGTAAATCAAAGTACAGAGAGGTTAGAACTTGACTCAAGGTCACACAGTTTATAAATGCCAAGCAAGATTAGAATTCAGGCAATCTGGCTCCAGGATTAGCAGGTGTTCAATAAATATTCATAGGAGGACAATAAAATATAGCAATAGAAAGGGAACTGAGAAATTATCTTAGAATTTCTCTTTTCACAGATTAGGAAAACAAGGCCTGGGAAGTCAGCAAAGAGACTGTTAGCTAGTTAGTAGAAAAAGGGAAATTAGATTTTGGATTTTTATGTCTTTTTCTATTTTTCCCTGCACAATTTGCTCTCCTCAAAGGATGTTTCTAAGAAAGTTTTAAATATAATTTCTAACAACCCACAAAAAATTATTTCTCATTATCTGAAAAAATTCAGTTCTATTTACCTGAATTAAATTTGGCAAAAAAGGACAAGGAAGTGGGTCACCTCTGTTCACAGAAGGGAGGTCGTTCTGTCCTTGTTCTATCATTTATTATACATGTTTTTATTTAAATGGAAGTAAGACTGCTTTCTAAATTACAAATCTATTTTAATGGATCATTAAACCAATCCCCAGGCATCCACAGTGATGAATGATGCCCATATCCCTAACTTGCTCCCATAACAACCCTTACTCTATTTTGCATCCCTGTTTTTAGTAGACTCTTCTACATGACCTTTCATGTATATCTTCCGATTGTTTCTCCTATTTATCTTTTTGTACACCTCTCTCTACACCTAGTCCTGTGAATTCTATTGAAATGCCAATCTCAGGGACATTAGTGTTCTACTCAGTTTCTTCTGAATTTGACATTTGTCATCCATGGCTAACAAGAGTTATTTCTCATGCTAAAGTGATTGAGTTGGCAGAAAATTTTCTCCTTCGTATGCAAAACTGACCAAATGAACTATTTTCTTTTCCTCCTTCAAAAGAGATTGAGAATGAGTGACTATCTTTGTCTTGAAAAAACCAGTGGGTTGTCCTGATGGTCATATATTTCTTGTTAAGGTCTGGCCTGAATATGTATGTGTAGTATTTTTTTTCTGTTATTTTCCAGGCATAAGTAAGATAGAACTTTACTGTGCTCTAGACAAAGCAATAAAACCTTCTTCAAACATCATAAGATAGCATAGTAAAAGGAATTCCACACCAACAATACATTTTCCCTTCAAAATAACAAAGCAAAACACAAAGTAAACAAAAGCATATGAACAGAAGAAAGAATTCAGTTATCTTTGAAATTGTGCCCCAGAAACAATTTACTTAAAAAGAGTTCCTGAGATATGACTACATCTTAATGGTAGCTTGTTCATGCCAGTAGTGAAGAAGACTAGAGACTGAGTGGCAATGAAATCGCAAAAGGTGTTTTACACAGCTTGTTGAGAATTGAATATTGTTCCCAAGAAGTGGTCCAAAGCCTGGAAGAAGTGGTAGTTAGTTGGTGCAAGGTCTGGTGAATATGGTAGATGACAGAGAGTTTCCAAGTCTAGCTTCTGAAGTTGGAGCAGCATTGTTTGTGTGACATGTGTTCGAGTGTTGTCTTGCAAGAGGATTGGGCTGTCTCTATTGACCAATCTCGGCTGCTTAATAGTAAGCATCCTCATCATTTTGTGCAATTGGTTGCAGTTGACATCTGCTGCAGTCTACTGACCAGACTTCTTGAAGCTGTAGTGGATAACATCAGCGCTGCATCACCAAACAGATACCATTAGCATTTTTTGATGGATATTTGGTTTTAGACTGTGTCTGGGTACTTCATCTTTATCCAACCATTATGCTGAACACTTGCAATTCAGAATCCATTTTTCATAGTTCACCTTTATGTCATGAAAGCAAAGAAAGTCAAGCTTCAAGACAATTTCTCTTCTGATGCTCATTTCATTCATGCAGTACCCATCTACCCAGCTTCTTTACCTTGACGATTTGTTTCAAATGGCCCAAAATTGTTGGAATAGTAACATCAAACCTTGCTGCTAATTCATCATAGGTGGAAATGCATTCACTTCCACTATAGCTTTCAGTAGTTTATCGTTATCCACCTTGGTCTAAGGTTGCCCACATGGCTAATTTTGAAGATTAAAATCACCAGAACAAATTCAGCAAAGTCTCAGGTTACAAAATGAATGTACAGAAATCAGTAACATTCCTATACGCCAACAATAGTCAAACTGAGAACAAAATCAAAGACTCAATACCCTTCACAATAGCAACAAAGAAAATAAAATATCTAGGAATATATTTAACTAAGGAGGTAAAAGATCTCTACTGGGAGAACTACGAAACACTGAGGAAGGAAATAGCAGAGGACATAAACAGGTGGAGAACCATACCATGCTCGTGGGTCAGCAGAATCAACATTGTTAAAATGTCTATAGTACCCAAAGTGATCTACATATCCAATGCAATCCCTGTTAAAATACCAACATCATTTTTCACA
>NW_012155507.1:6698791-6711118 GCF_000956105.1 Propithecus coquereli | reverse complement strand
GGAAAGACAAGCACCACATGTACTCACCATCAAATTGGTATTAACTGATCAACACATAAAGGCACATATTCCTAAGTTTTTACACAAGAAAAATTAAAATGTATGTACACACACAAACTTGTACATAAATGTTCATAGTAGTTTTGTGTGTAATACCCAAAGACTAGAAACAAGCTAAATGTCCATCAATAGGTGATCGGATAAATAATTTTTTGTATGTACATAAATGGAATATTCATCAATAAAAAGAAATGAACTATCAATACACACAACATTGAAGAATCTCAAAATAATTAGTGAAAGAAGCTAAGCCAAAAAGAGTACATACTCTGTGATTCCATGTATGTAAAATTTTAGAAAAATGCAAATTAACCTATAGTAACAGAAAGAATGTTTGCCTGGGGAGGGAATTTAGGGTAGAAGGGATACAAGAAAACTTTGGGGGATGATGGATATACTTGTTACCTTGATTGTGGTAAAAATTTCACGGATGTATACTTCTATCAAAATTTGTACACCTTTAATAACGTGAATTTTACTTCAATAAAGCTTTAGAAATGCCATGCAAATGGTCCATATTATTCCATTTTTATATCGGCTCATAAGAATTAACATATTATTTTAAAGTATTTGGTACCTGGTAAAAGTGATGCTCAAAATTTTCCTACATTTAGCCTGTGATTTTGTATTCCCTTTGTAATATTGTTGCATGGTCCAGTTTGAGAACCGCATTCTTATTTCCCCTACTAATCACAAAGCAATATTCTGTCATAATAAAAGTGAACTTCTTGAAGGCAGGGACTGAATTTGTTTAATCTCTTTATTCTTAGCTCTAAGCACAGTGCCTAGCACATAGTAGAAACTAAATGAATGTTAGTTGAATGGACTAGACTCTCTAATATTCTCTCTCTTCTTTGTCTTATATATTCACATCGAATAACAACCATAAACTCATTCTAATGGTATTACAGCTACAGATATAAAACTGTTGGAGGTCTTTTCCTTTTGGGGCTTATCTCCATTCCATTATTTGCCTCATTTACTCACCTGCAATGCTCTCACACATTTCTTCCCCAAATTTAGATGTAGAAAAATCTCAGATTATCTTAGATTCAACTCTCCTCTCTGACACTTCATGCCAATGTAGTCTTGAGCAGTTCACTTGACATTTTCAAATCTCAACTTCATTGTAGTGTGGAGGTAATACCACCTATTTTTAGGGTTGTGTATACTATTCATGAGATGAAACCCATGAAATATACCTGAGCCATAGTAAACAGCCAAAAAGTGTTAATTCTCTTCCCCTCTGAATCCCACTATACATAGCTCCTTCATTAAAGTTTTCCCATCCAGTGCTTCATCTCTTCTGGACTCTATCCTCTTATAGGACAGTGAGTGGTATAGATTAATAAACACTTAATAGTTAAATAACTTCCCCCAAATAATGGAGTGCTTGTATAGAATTATAGGGTGGGGAAAATGAAACACTAGAGCAGGACTTTGTGGATATGGGATGGGGAGCCAGATGAGAACTTTTTCTTGTCTACTCTCGACATTATACCACATAGACAGATGTGTGTTCTACCTGTGCTCAAAGCTGGCCTTGACCTATGCACATATCTCATGCTCAAGATCCTCCTTTTTCTCTATAACCTCTCACCCCAAACACCTATTTTCTCCTGTTAGTACAGGAGAAAACCTGAACCTGATTATCCTTGTACTAGCTGCAAAGAAATTTTTTTCTTAAGCCTAATGCTGAGTTACCTGGCACAAACACGTGTTCTGGTCCTTAAGAGTTTATCATTCACATTATCTGGAAGAAGGAATGAAGGAGAAGGAAATGAATTTTTTTTCTGTCTACCAGCAAGTTCAGGAGGTACTATATGAAGTAGTATGAAAAATCCTAAGGGATTAGTTATAAAAAAATGCATAAAGAATTTGTCACCTGTACTCACAATCCTAAAGTTATGTTTAAGTCCACACCATGGCTAACAGCTGGAACAATAATAACAACCAACTTTTTTTGACTATTTACTACGTACCAGCATTGTCTTAATTATTTTACATGTAATGACCTATTTAATTCTCACAACAACTTTCTGGATTAGGGAGTGTTATTATTCTCATTTAACAGACAAGAAAACAGAAACTGAGGATTGCAAGGGCCAAGATGAAAATCATATTAAATTATATTACTAGGATAAAGCAGGGCAAATGATTGAGCCCAATTAAGAATCTATACTCTTACTCCCTATAGTTGAACAATAGGCTTAATTAAAATAAAATTTTGATTAATTAGAACTCCACTAAATGAAGTGCTTAGGTAAATGTGTCTTTTTTTAAGGAGAAACAAGTACATTGTAAAATTTAAGCTCATGTTGTAGACTTTGTTTGAACAAAAATTTCTAGAAAATGAGCCTCTGATCCTTACTCAACAAACAAAGATTTAGTGGTCACTATGCCTTATTTACTAAGGGGATAAAATAGACATTGAAACTTTAGAAAAATATTCACTAAGAAAAAAGCAAAACAAACATATTTTTTCTTGTTTTTTTCTAACCCTGGGGTCACCAGAATATTAAATTAACTGGAACTGCCCTTTCTCATGTACTCTATTTAACTGAGGTTTTCCTGTATAATTGACATTTCTACATATCTAGATGTTAGATGTTAAGTAGGCAAAATATCTGGCTATCTAATAGAATATTTTCTAGTATTTATCTGGATGAACAACATAGCAGACAACTTTCCTTGAGAAATAATGTATGATAAGTTTAATATATAATGAAACATGCATGAAGTATTTATAATGAAATTATATAGACATATATATAAAATGAAACAAAACACATGTAGAGATAATGTATGAAATGGTCACTATTGAATAGAGACTACCACTTGCTAATGTATCCTGCAGCTCCTGATGTTAAAATTCTCTTAAACAGAAAAGAGAGGTTATTGTTTACCTATTGATCAAAATTCTGAAGCTCAAATCAAAGATTTATAAATATTCACAGGAAATTTCCATAAGAGAGTTACTCAATGTGATATAAAAGATAGTTTAATATTAAATACTCAATGTAATAATGTAACTGTTGACACTTGGGTACTGAAGTGTTTCCAAGCACTAAAATTCGCCTGTTAAAGTCAAAAGACTTGATGAGGTGATTCCACAATTCGCATCTGAACTAATAAGAAAATTGTGGAAAGGCAATATTATCAACTTGAAATACATTCACTTGCTTTCTCCCAAGACCTTTTCTATCAAGTATTTAAATTACAATTTAGCTGGTGGAAAAATAGTTGATGTGTGATCTGGAAAAGTGACTTGGCAAAGGATCAGGCAATAGCACTATTAGGCATCTACCCAAAAGAGCACAAAACATTCTACGATAAGGACATCTGCACCCGAATGTTTATGGCAGCACAATTCACTATTGCAAGAATGTGGAAACAACCCAAGTGCCCGTCAATCCATGAATGGATTATCAAAATTAGGTATATGTTCACAATGGAATATTACTCAATCATAAGAAATGACAGTGATCTAGTACCTCTTACACTTTCCTGGATTAAACTTAAGCCCATTATCCAAAGTGGAGCACCACAAGAGCAGCAGAACGGGACCCATTTGTACTCACCATCAAATTGGTATTAACTAATCAACACATAAATGCACATATCAGAACAACATCTATTGGATGCTGGGGAAGGGGGAGGGTGGTGGGTGGAGGGGGGAAGAGGGAGGAGGGGAGGGGTATGTGCATACACAAGGAGGGCAATGCGCACTATCCGAAGGATGGACATATTTGAAACACGGACTTCGGTGGGGGGGGAACCAAGGGCAACACACGTAACCTAAACGTATGTACACCGATAATTTGCTGAAATAAAAAAAAAAAAAAAACATACACACGCATGAATACACTGAGTTCACTTATAAAATGATCTCATAAAATAAAAGGTCTAATCTAGTGATCTTAAAAAGCTTTCATGAGATTAAGATGTTGGACCTGGAAAGTTCTCATAGGTTTTCAACTCTCCATATAGTCTAATTTCTTTTGGAAAACCACTCACTGGCCACACTTTTCTTAGCAGGTGTCAACTGATCAAGTATGTTTGGACTATATTTCCCTCTGTCTCTCCCTTCACCTTTATTTTCTTCCCCATGCTGCCTCTGTTTTATCAAAAAGTGGGGTAGTTTACATAAGGATTTAGAGAAGAACATTCAGTTTCATTCTCTTTAGATCATTCCCTGAGTAAGCCTCAAATTCATTTTAAGAAGAAGATGTAAGTATATAAAATAAGGAGAAAGCCAATCTTGTATATGATATGTGTGTGTGTGTGTGTGTGTGTGTGTGTGTGTGAGAGAGAGAGAGAGAGAGAGAGAGAGAGGCCACAAGCCCTCACGTACGTGTGTGTGGACTCAAGCCATAAAACCAGCTAGCAATGTTACAAGTCATTTACTTCATCATATTCCTTTTGAATATACTACTTTTGAGTGGACAGATGCAAGTGACTTTTTTAATTAAAAAAATTAAGGTAAATGCTTGCTTGCACAGTCACAGAGATTTTCATGGCAATCTAATTTAATCTACCAGTATTTGAGTACTTACTTTGTGTGCCCAATAAGGAGCTAATTATTTAGTCATTCAAAATATTCATCTAATTCTGTCTTTTCCTGCTCTAATTGCTACCAAATTTTGCTTAAAATGTATTCTATTAAGTGATAATAAAAATCACTGGATTGCACACTTTAAATAGGTGAGTTATATTGTATGTGAATTATATATCAATAAAACTGTTATTTTAAAATCTGTTCTATGAACATTATAGCTACTATTGAGCATTTATCATATACTAAGTTCTTTGCATATGTTGAATTTTTTAATGTGACACTCATAACCTATTTATTAGTAGCATTTTTAAATCCAACTTCAAAGACAAACTGAAGTTTAGAAATATTAAGTAACTCACCTAAGGATACATAACTAATAAGTGGTGGATTCAGGATTCTACCTGGCTCTATTTGACTCCAAAGCTCCTATTCCTTTCATATCATCAGAATTCCTCTGTGCCTATCTACCTACCTAATAGAAGTAAGCTCAACCCGATGATTTCTTAAAGTTGCTTGGAGCTGAATTTTAATATCTTTTAAATGCTTCTTCCAATTCCTTAGACTCTAGATTTCTGTTTATAGCTAAGAACGTGTAAAAATACTAATAATTCCTGATTTCCCTGGCTCTGGGAGATGAATTCCAATCTACTATTCAAGAAGGGATTTCAAGTCATACAATATCACTCAGTAAGTATTTTTCACTCATGCCTCACAAATGGCAATACAGAAATATTTCCAACTCGATTACTTTCTTGGAACTTGCCATAAGTATAGGATTTTGGGGTGTCTTTTTTCCCCTAGATACTGCCTTTATCATACTCACTAGCTAGATTAATCTTGAAAATTATCTTTTTTGAAACATGCACTTTATTTTGTTTTCAGCTAGGAATTCAGAGATTCCTGAACATTGGTATCTGATAGAGGGTTTGACTAGATAGCTGGGCAGGGGCTTTTCAACACTGAAACACTATGGGGGCTACATGCCAATGATCCCTGATAGTACACAATCACCAAGCCAAATTACCAAGGCTTCTTATTCATGTATGAAAGGGAAGAAAAGGTAGGAAATCTCAAAGACCCCAAATCGAATGTCTGATTGCCTCTGGGGGTGGTAGAACAATAAAAGACATAGGGAATCAAATACTCTAAATACCCTGACTTGATCAAAACACATTGCACGCATGTAACAAAATACCACATGTACCCCATAACAATGTACAGATATTATAATCAATAAATATAAATAGAAAAAAATCAAAGTTGCTTTTGAACTTTACTGTCAAATTAAAGTTATTTTCAAATCACCGTTGCTGCCACACTAATTCAAGTTAAGCATCCTCTCTTACTTAAGCTATCTTCACGGATTCCAACCTGGACTCACTTCTTTCTTTTGGTCCCGTACCACCCATTCTTCTCACAGTATTAACCAAAGTTAAAGCATCTTCCTGGATATCTAATAGAAACAAATTGAAAGCAGCACTCTTGATTTCTACTTTTCTCCAAACTATTCCTTCCTCGGTCTTCCCATTTCAGAAAATGCCACTACTATATACATTCCTGATACCAGAAATATGGGTGTCATACACTACCCCCCAACATCTAATCCATTAGGAATTAAGGAGATTTTACTCCAAAATATATCCAGAATTAAACCACTTCTCTCCACCTCTATGACTATCACTTTAATCTAGACCACCATCATCTTTCATCTGAACCATTGAAGTAACCTTCTAACTGGTCTCACTGTTACATTTACACCACCACTCCCAATCTATAATAGTCAGTGATTATTTTTAAAATTAGACCATTGTCCTACCATGATTAAAATTGTTTGAATACCTGCCATTGTCATTAGGCTAAAACTCAAACCTCTTATCTTCATCTTCAGGGTCCTATATGGTCTAGTCCCTGTCTACTTCTCAAAACTAATCTCAAACTTCTTATCCTCCCACTTACTATGCTCCAGCCACATTGAAAGATCCTCTGTTTGAGGTAGGCATAGTGGTGCACGCCTGTCTTCCCAACTACTTGAGAGGCTGAGGCAGGAAAATCCCTTGAGCCCAGGAGTTCAAGGTCAACCTGGGCAACATAGCAAGACCCTATCTCTAAAAAATAAATAAGAAATAAAAATGCAAAAAAGAAATTTCCTCTGTTCTTAGAGCAACAAGCATCCAATGTGCTTTAGGGACTTTTACATTTTGTCCTATATTATTGGCATGTTTATTCATCATTTGCATTACTAACTCCTTTTCATCCATTTAGTTTCAGTTTATATGACATCTTCACAGAGATTTCCCTGACCACTCAAAGTAGCATTCTCTACCATTGACAGTTTTTTAAAGCATATACTACTTGTCACTATTAAAAATTCACAATTGTGTGTAATTATTTGACTGTTCACCTCACCTCCCCCATCCACCACACACTCCCGCACAAATACACTAGAATGTAATTGCCATGACTCTATGGTTCACCATTATATGTCCAGCCTTTAGCCCAGAACCCAGAACAAAGTAGATCTTCAATATCTACTTGTTGAAGTAAAGACATTGACAATTTATTTAGTCTACCACAGGAAAAAACATTTCATGATAAGGCTGGGGGGCCATGGAAAGGGGGAATAGACGGTCCAAAAAAGCTACCTTTGTGAAATCATCCAGAAATTCTCTCTTCTGTGAAGGTACAGTCCTATTCACCATCTTTCTTAGGTTCCAGTAATCTTCTGTGCCTTCTAGACTCTGCTACTTCTAGGTAATTCAAGCCAATAATGCACAATATAATCTTTACAACAAGACATGATTAAAACTTATCCAACTAATATTTTTGTAATACACTTATTTATCCTCTAATTCCCCCTTATTCTTCTTAGCCACAGTGACTCTTAACAGGAACAAAACTTGAGAAACAGCAGGTCTAAACCACAGACACAGCTGAGAGGGTAGGCTTGTTTTTATAAAACAAGATTTCAATAATTTAAAGGTTCCTAGAGCATAGGACAATGGACTGTCTGATGAATATTAATTACTGAATCAGGCTGTGCTGTTTAGCCAAATTCTGAGAATAAACAGAATTCAGTAATTCAGAATGAAAGTCCTATCTGCACCACTGATATGCCCCAATTATAGACTAGTTTCAAACATGTATTTTGTTACATTTAGTGCCTATAATAACTTGATAAATAGACAAGAATTATCCAGAATAACACATCAAACATCATTGATATTTTAATGAGGTAGGCAGGAACCAGATCACAATCTACCTTATATGCCATGCTCAAAGCTTATATTTTTTTCCTGAAAATTACAGGGTATCACTGAAGGGTTTTTAAGTAGTGAATCAACGAGATGAAATTTTAGATCATGTTTTGTATAAAGCTCAATTTGGGAGTAATGAGATGGGTGCCTTGGAAAGGGCAGAACAATAGCAAGGAGAGTAATTTGAAGACTATTGCTATATTCATGTTAAAAAATAATGAATACCTGAAACTGTGCCAATAGGAATGTAGGAGATGGGATAGATTTGAGTGATAATTAGGATATAGAATCAACTAAACCTCCACGGCTGTGATCCCCAATCCGTGGGCCGTGGACCGATACCAGTTCATGGACTGTAAGGAACTGGGCCACACAGCAGGAGTTGAGTGACAGACAGGCTAGTGAGCAAAGCTTCAACTGTATTTACAGCCACTCGCTAACACTTGCATCACCGCCTGAGCTCCACCTCCTGTCAGATCAGCAGCGGTATTAGATTCTGCATTATGGTAAGTTGTATAATTATTTCATTATATGTTACAATGTAATCATAATAGAAATAAAGTGCACAATAAATGTAATACACTTGAATCACCCTGAAACCATCCCCCTGCCCTGGTCTGTGGAAAATTTGTCTTCCATGAAACCTCAGGCCACCCGCAACAGCCATCTGGGTATGGAGAATAGGAAGGAATGGGTATTCATCTAGTCTGACAGAACAGGGCTGTAGTCTGCAAATTATCCCTGCTGTCAGCTAAGTTACTTGAGCTGCTGAGCAGATGCCTGGAGAGAAGGTGTGCCTACCATTTGCAGAGGCGGCTTGGTTGTCATGACTGCGCATTGTGCTGCAACAGAGTTGCCTTTCCTAAACTCACTCACTTGTTTCCTTCTCTGGAGCTGTGCTGGGGCCAAGACACATCTGTGGCCCTGAAAGAAAAATGAGTCAAGTAGAGATGAAGGAACTAGCTATTTCTTCACTAGAAATTTAAATAATAGGCAAAGCAGCTCTTCAATGTTGTACCCAATTACAGCACAGCCCAATCAGCTGCCATTTGTTGGAGTAAATGGACTATTTAGGGTGTATTTTAAAATAGGGCTTGCATCTCCTACTAAGATGATTTTTACCATAGAATAGTGCCATATTGTTGCTGTATTTAAAGTACTCATTTTGAGTGTGTAGGGACTGTGACAGCAACTTAGAAAGAACTTTCCACTTGCCACTTTATCGTACATCCTTCAAAGGATGCATGCCTATTTTACTCTGTGAACAGGCAAATGCATTCACTCATGAACACTTAACCTGATTTTTCACACATTATACCCCATGAGAAGCATATGTTGCCTAGGTCAGCTTCATCCCCACAGCCATTCCAGAGTTCTTGAAACTGGAGGTAGTCATTCCACAGAGAACAGATGTGCTTTAGTGACTTGGCCTTGAGACCCAAGAGATGGCTTCAGTGGTCCAATGCAAAACTGCAATGAATACACTCCCCAGCAGAAGAAAGGCAATTTCTGTTTTGGAATGACTGAGCAATTTTTAATTCCCAAGAGATGTATCTTTACCTAGGCAGAATTGAGTCCCATTTATAGAATCCAAAAAGCTGCAGATCGGGCTATACATTTTGGAGGGGAGAGGTGGGAATACTTAAATCCTAGTCCCAGCCCTGATGTTCACTAGCTGGGCAACCTTGGGTAGGTTACTTAATTTTTCTAGATCTCATTTTTCTCACCTGAAAAATTATTGGGCAAGAAATGATGGTCTCCATGTTTCTCCTAGAAGGAACATGGATTCTATTCCTAATCCTATGCCTAGGTAGATGCCTACTTAATGGGATTGAAAGACCTAACAAAAACGTAATCTGCCCTGATTAACTTTCATGTCAATTTCCTAGTGTTTCTGCAATTACCGTTACTACAATAAACCCTCTGAGTGAAGGTAGTGTCAACACGAGGCTCCTAATTAATTGTAAATGTTTACATCTGTAAGGATTTGTACAGAGACAAGGATCCTAAGAAAATGGAACTCAGGAAAAGGAAATTCTATACGTGTACTATGCAATGATTTAAGAGCAAGAGCCCGAAAACCTGCCATGTATCAATTCAAATCTGAATGTTAACTCTGCCAGTTACTTGTCATGTGACTCTTTAAAAGTAATTAAACCCTTCTGTGTCTAAGTTTCCTTGTCTGTAAAATTAGTCAAATAATAGTAACTGATTCATTTGGTTGTTGTGATTTCATGAGATAATGCATATAAAACATTTTCCACTTGGCACAGTACCTTCATGTAGGAAGCACTCAACAAATGTTAGCTATTATTTTTTTGAAGGGCTTTCAGCAGACTTGAAGAATGATTACATTGCATACAGGCTACTATCAATGTGAAATATATTATATTAAATTGTCATTCACAGAATGGTCTCTGAATGGAATAAATGGGATGCTCTGCTGGCTGCCGCATTGGACATCCCCATTCCCCAAACTTGCAAAATAAGAGAAACTTGTCAGCTTTTATTTCTCACCACCTTGTCATATATTTTTTTTTTAATTTGTGATAATAAACTACGCTACACTATTGACATTCCTTTACACTTTCTGTAAGGAAGATGGGAGGTTGAAAAACCCTTCCCCTCACCCCTGCCCCACCGTATCCCTATCAGAGTATAAGATCCCATATCAGGCTATCTGATCTGGCTGATTGTCTGCACTATTAATTCTGTCTTCCTGAGCACATTGCCCTAGAATCCCTGCTCAGCAAAGACAGTTGGTGGGACCACATGAACACACTGTTTTCTATAGCACTTTCTCTAAAGGAAAACAAAAGTGAAGATGTGAGCCCTAGTGGCCAGCCTTCCTTAAGAGTCATTAAAAAAAATCAGCCAGTTTGAAATGCTTTACTCAGCCATCTAAATGGGGGAAAGTCACTTGATATAGAGGTTAGAAGCAGAGATTTTGCCTTGAATTTAAATGACAGCATTCAGGTTTATTTTGACATTCTGAGACATCAATATTTTTAAAAGTACACACTTTTAAAAAATTTATACACAGCTTTCAAACATATTTTTAGGCATAGCTCTAATTAGGACAATATGCATTGTATTATTTGTTTATAGAACGCCTGAATATTAAGTCTTGAGAAGTTTTTATTGAGTAAATCAATAATCTTTTGACATTTCAGAAATCTCAGATACTTAAGCTCTTTTAAAAGATAGCTACTCAACACTCATTGGGTGTCAGGCAGGTGGGAGGCAGGAGGAGGGGATGGGTATATTCACACCTAACAAGTGTGGTGCACACCGTCTGGGGGATGGACACGCTTGTAGCTCTGACTCAGGTAGGGCAAAGGCAATATATGTAACCAAAACATTTGCACCCCCATAATATACTGAAATAAAAAAAAAGATAGCTATGCACTATTTCTCATCTATTTCAGTTACCCAGACCAGAACATTAGCCTAGATTGTTCTAATTGCGTAGCTTCTGGGGCTGCTAAAACAGCCAGTCAGTATTTTGCTGCAGAAAACAAAGTGTTCTTATGTCTTTGGAAAATCAATTTTAAGTTTTTTCACATTATACCTTTTTGAATTATTTTTCCTTCACGTTATTTTAGATAATAATTTGATTCAAATATTATTGCCCGCAGTGGACTATAGCATGGATTTCGAATGCCAGACTGTTCAACTCTGGATTAATTACCACATTCAATGATAACCCATTTCCTGCCTCTTTAGCTAGCATTTTTAAATATCTTCATTTAGCTTTCTATTGAAGAAGTAGGGGGGTGGGCGGTAAAGGGAGAGCTCAAAGAAGGAGAGCTCCTTAACAAAGAAAGGTTGAAGGAGGAGTAAATAAAGAAAAGATTTAAGCCACAGTACAAAATGAAGGTGCTCTGAAAATTAAAGGCACCACATTTCGATTTTCTTTTTGTTTATAGAAAATCTACCAAAATGTAAAATGACATTATTTGAATCTAGGCAGGAAGGAAGATTATCAAAAGTACTGCTTGTAGGTGTACATTTATTAGTAAGAAATTGACCTGCTATATTTAGATAAAAACTTGCAGCTCCTCTGGGGAAAGGACTTCAGATACATGCTAATCATTTCCCTGAGCCCTTCAGAGAATTCCCAGGGCACTTCTTCTTCAGGGTTGCACACCCTGTACTTTGAAACAGATACCAGTTCTCTCTAGTTCATAATTACAGGAAGCAGCCAACTGCTTAACTTCAGTGTCTTGCCACAAATTGATGTCTTTTTAATAGATGCATCTGTTAAAGAACATACATAATACTATTTAGGAAACCATAGACAGAAGCATCATTTACAAAAGAAATCTTAGTTTAAGACCCTTGGTACTAGGACAGTAGTGAAGGGATTCATGGATGCTAATGCCTACAACCTAGAAAGCAATCTGGCCAGATAAACCATCAGGCTAGCATATAAAATTGTTATTTTTCAATATA
>NW_012155507.1:6685963-6687381 GCF_000956105.1 Propithecus coquereli | reverse complement strand
CATCACAAACCAACAATCTAATGAACTATCTCAAAGATATGGAAAATGATTAGCAAACCAATCCCAAACCCAACAGAAGAAAAGAAATAACCAAGCTCAGAGTAGAACTAAATGAAATCAATAACAAACAAACTATATGGAAGATTAATAAAACAGAAAGTTGGTTATTTGAAAAAATAAAGAAAATTGACACATCTCTCATTAGATTAACCAGAATCAGAAAAGAAAGGACTAACAAGCTCAATCAGGAATGAAAAGGAGAAATTACAACTGATACTACAGAAATACGAAATATCATCTATGAATACTATAAAAATGTCTATGCACTTGAACTCGAAGACGTGGAGGAAATGGACAAATTCTTAGAAACACACAGCCTCCCTAGGCTCAATCAGGAAGAAAAAGAATTCCTGAACAGACCAATATCAAGTACTGAAATTGAAGCAACAAAAAACATTCCTAAAAAAAATGTCCCAGACCAGATGGTTTCACACCCAAATTTTACCAAACCTATGAAGAACTGGTGCCTATCCTGTAGAAATTATTTCATAACATAGAGAAGGAAAGACTCTTCCCCAACATATTTTACAAATCTAACATCACCCTGATACCAAAACAAGGAAAGAACTCAACAAAAAAATAAAACTACAGACCAATATCCCTTATGAATACAAATATAAAAATTCTCAACAAATTCCTAGCAAGCCAAATTCAGGTGCTTATCAAAAAATAATTCATCACAACCAAGTGGGCTTCATCCCAGGGATACAGGGATGGTTCAACACAGAAAAATCTATAAATGTAATTCAACACATAAATAGAAGTAAAAGCAAAGACAGTACGATCCTCTCAATAGATGCAAAAAAAAAAAATCATTTGAAAAAATTCAGCACACTTTTATAAGAACACTTAATGAAATAGACATAGACAGGACCTACTTCAAAATGATAAAAACCATATACAACAAACCCAGAGCCAACATCATACTAAATGGGGAAAAATTGAATGCATTCCTGCTTAGAACTGGAACACTTATACACTGTTAGTGGGACTGCGAACCAGTACAATCTCCATGGAAAGTAGTACAGAGATACCTCAAAGAACTAAAAGTAGACCTACCATTTGATCCAGCAATCCCACTACTGGGTATTTGCCCAAAGGAAAAGGTTTCCTCTATCACCACTTCTATTCAACATAGTGCTGAAAGTCCTAGCCAGAACAATCAGACAAGAGAAGGAAATCAAGGGCATCCAAATGGGGAAAGAAGAGCTCAAACTATCTCTCTTTGCTAATAATATGATCTTATATCTAGAAAACCCCAAATATTCTGGCATGGGACTGCTGGAATTGATAAACAAATTTGGCAAGTCTCAGGTTACAAAATCAATGTACAGAAATCAGTAGCATTCCTATGCATC
>NW_012155507.1:6682990-6685913 GCF_000956105.1 Propithecus coquereli | reverse complement strand
GTCAGCTTATGTAATAATACTACAAGCAACTTATTATCATTTCTGAAGGACCTCCATACTATTCCATGCCCCAATCTCAAGCAGTTAATGTCCTATAAACTTAAATACAGTAAAGGCATTTCTATTAGAAGAAATTTTAGTCTCTAATGCAATGGGTTGTATTAAATTGTTAAAATTAATCTGTGTCCTCAAGTTCTTTTTCTGCCAGCTTGAGTGTTGGTACTTGGGATTTCCTAAAAATGAGATTTATCAGTGCCGGCTACAGGGAAGTATCTGTACCTAGTTCCTAATGCCAAGCAAGGAGGCAAGAGAAAGGGTGAGTGCCTTGAAAAGAGGATTAATGGAACTTGTGGAAAAAATCAAGAATATCCACAGGCAAGTCTTATTCTGAGCAAGAAATTAGAGAAGGTGAGGTCCTCAGAATAATGTCCCCTTCCCTTTTTGGCATCCTATACCCCTCCTTGGTCTGCCCCATTGGTATATACTGCACACGGCAGGTCCCTTGTGGCACTGCCTCAAACTTTTCTCTTCTTCTCTCCATGAGCTCTAACACTAACTGTAATATGTATTCCTCTTTCAAATCAATATTTCCTTTCAACTAGGCTCTGGTTTCTGGTGCAAAAAGAAAAGTGCGTGGTAACACTCACTAATCAGAAATAAGTATATTGTGCCCAAATTTGCAACATAAATTATGCATCTATAAAGATGGAATTTCATATATTGAGGTGTGGATTGGGGGACTTCGGAGAGTTAAAGGAGAGATTTCCTGTCACTCTTCATATTCAGTTCTTATTCTGTCTATATGTGATAGCAGCTTTGTTGCAAGCCAAATAGTTTCTGAAAGTGACAAGTCCATGATAAATCCTATTTGCCAAGCTGAATTATAGGTCTGGATTGGGGGATATGATGGGAATAAGGCTTTGATTTATTTTCCACTACATGTACTATTTCTCCCTGATTTCTTTTTCATAAAATTTATAAAATGGAGGGATCCCAGGTTTTTTTATTTCTCCTCCTATTCAATTTTCCATTTTGATCCCTGGACATCAACAAATGTCTCTGGGATATAAGTTCCAGAAATTTTTAACTTCAAATCTCGCCAAGTGAAAATTTAAAAAAAAAAAAAAAAGGAAAAAAATGAAAAAAGCACAAATGCAGCAATTTCGATGAAAAACAAATCCATTCATATTTTCTGTAAATAATTGTAAAAAGATAATTCCTCTCCGACCTAAAACACTAGCTTATAAATCTTAGTACAGGTAATAAGGATATATTGTCTGTTCAGCTGTTTGAATTAAGCATAGCTAATTCTTTCCACTTATCTATTTTGGGGTTCTGCCATTTAGAAAGAATATGACAAGATGGAGTGAAATATTAAACACAAAAAAGGAAAGTTCACAGATGTGAACTTGCTTTTAGATCATCATTTTTTCCAGGCTTCCCAAGTACATCACCAATCCATTTCTTTTATTTTTCCACTGTATTCTTTACCCTTTCTTCCTCATATATACCTAATGTTTTTTTCCCATCTTGACCTATACTCTGAAACCAATTCACTACCCCACAACCTTCAACCACTACCAAATATTTGGAATATTTTTCTAGTCTATAAAGAGAAGATAGCCTGGATATGGTGTGGCTATTGAGGATAATTTCTCCTTGGGGAGGTCTGGTGCTCTTCCATCTGGAAGGAGAAATTTCCCTATAGGCTTTCATATGTTATACGAGAAAGTCAATGCTCTCACCTGCTCCTTTAGTCTCCAAAATAAATAGGTCTACTTCTAATCAGCAATACAGAATAACTTCCTGCTAACCCTCATTAAAAAGAAAAGTATGACCTCCAAAGTATGTGCTAGCCAGCTGAGAGATGTAGTTTTCTGAAAAATTATGGAGATGCTATTCAGTCCCTCCTCTCCTCTAGATACTTTTAGCAATCATTTCTTAGTTGCTTCCCCAGTTTCTATTTCCTCATCCTAACAGGACTTGAATTTCTCAGTAAAGAGGATTGAATGGGGTTGACTCCACCTCCAGCTATTTCTACAAGAGGATCTTAATTGGCTTAAGCCAACTGGTATATCCCCTCCCCTGTGGAGATAATATTTTTGGATCAGAGATGAACATGAAAAAATTGAACTATTTTTATTTGAAAAAAATGTTTTCTGAGAGTTTCTTAGGAAGAAATTTTCTCACACATCAATGGAATATACATAAAAAGATGTTCTCTCTCACAAACTAAATATGAACAAATAAGCTAGTAAACCCAGAAGCTATAGGCAGCCATCTTTAGACTTAGAACAAGTCAGTTTTAGAATGAAACTAACATGATGGAAAGAAAAGTGGACAGTCAGAAATAAAAATAATATTTCTTTGTCATTGACCTGTTAGATCAGCTCTTGACTAAAGTATGACTTACCTCTAGAATTTAAGTTATGTATGCCAATAATTTGTCTTTGTTTTTTAAACCAGTGTGAACAATGTTCTTATTGTTGTTACTTCCAACTGAAAGCAAATTAACTGAAACAATATTCTAAGGTGAATATAGAAAAAACTTGAAACAGGAACATATTATAGTTACTACACAATCACAATCACCTCCACAGAGGTTCATTTCAGTGTCAAGAATTCAGCTTTTATAAAGTGCTTTTATGAAAAAATAATATGAAGATCCCTTCCACATTTGCTATGCAAATGTCATCTAAAGACTTTGCTTACTATATTGTTCAATATACTTTATATTAGGTCCCACATGAGAAGGTTCTTTTAGAATTTAACAGCACAATAATCTATATCTTTCTTGAAGGATTTCTGTATAATCTTCTGTCTCATAATTTAAACTATGTCATTCATTAGATTTTTCTTTGTGTACTTATTATTAAGATGTGGGAGGCCGGGCGCGGTGGCTCACGCCTGTAATCCTAGCTCT
>NW_012155507.1:6680436-6682325 GCF_000956105.1 Propithecus coquereli | reverse complement strand
GGACTTGGGCTGGGGGGCAAGGGCAACATACGTAACCTAAACATCTGTACACCCATAATATGCTGAAATAAAAAAAAAAAAGCTCTCCGATGGAGGCTTCATGTCTGTTTAGTATGCAAACCAAACAAATATATCTTCAATATAACATTGCTTCCACGTAATATTGAGAAAAAACTGGATAATCTAGAAAATGATAATGTTTCTTGAGCCAGTCAGAGAGCTGAGTTCTCAAAGCAGGAGATTCAAGAGAACACACCCTCTGTGGTACAAACATACAAGAGATAATTGAATTCCACATGGATACAGCACAAAATAGAATCTTCTTCCTGGGAACTCTTCTCATATAAAGCAAAATCCCTAAGCCACCCTGGGAAAGTCAGAAAACCCTCCTGTAGCCAGAATTCAAATAAAGATCAATTGCTTTGAGAGAAGGGTAAGATAACCTGTTCTTCTGAGGAAGGGGTAGGAAATATTCTTACATCAACAATACAGGAAAGATACATCATTTCTAGAGAATGGGAGAAACAAAAACTCTGTGCTCCTGGAGGAGGAAGAGGAAAAACTCTTGAGATCAGGGTCTTATATCTATACAAGGCAGAGAGAAAGGAACTCTTTCCCACACAAGACCTGTCATACACAAGGCACAGTTTGGCTGCCAAAGGAGGTGCAGCTCTAATAGTGAGAAATATTGAATCCAACAGTTCAGATGCGAATATCATGCCCAAGTCTAAGGCCAGACCAGGAAAACCAAGAGAAACCCTTTATGCCTATGATAAGCCAAGACTTGACTAACAAGCAACAGAAGTCTTGCTGTTTATCTCCATCATTGGAGAGAAACTTGTTAGAGATTTCTGTGAGATGGAGGGTGGAGCACAAACACAGGGAAAAACCCTCCAAAAGTCTAGTCCCTATGCCAAACAAGGTAAAAGAAGTGCACTGCTATTTGATACTTGTGATTTGCTGATGGTAAAGATAGCAACAAAAAAATTGAAAGCAGCAATTCCTGACTAGATTGACAAAATGTCCTGTCAAGAAAAGCTGATGATTTGTTTAGCAAATAAACAATGAGCCCTCAGATAGTCTATTACATATATACAACAACTATATGAGTAGCAAAAAGTGCCAGTTCCCAGTTCTCCTTGTCTCACAGGATGATAACGAAACAAGGGTCCAGATGGTGCAACACAAATGATGAGAGAATTTCAATAATAAATTAGGACATTTGAAAGCACCACGTTAATGGGAAAAATACAAAAGCCAAATTCAAGTCTAAGAGGTATGCACAGATAAGACATAAGAAGACTTTATTCTTTCACCTCCGACTGATCACTAGTCTCAGTGTATCTGGCTAGTGCTGAAGGAGGGCCCCAACACAGAGCCAATCTGTAAAGATGGGAAGAGACGTTTGGTTTTAGTTTATTAAGCTTCATTGCATTTCAAATTAGTGTCAAGACATTAACTTAAGATGAGCTAAGCAACAGAGACTACAGTGATCACACAAGACAAGGAATACAGCCTCTGTAAAAGTAGTTTGGAAAATTCACTAGAAAATGAACTAATACAGACTGCAATAATTAAAAAAAAAAAAAACAGAAACCCTGTGATTATGCAAAAAATATTACTTCCAGAGTTACCATAATATAATATAAAAATATCCAGATTTCAACAAAAAGAAAAGTATGTACCATTAAAAAGAAAAAGAAAAGTGTGTACCATTAAAAAGAACAAAATATATTGACAGAAACTGTCACTGAGGGAGCCTCAACATTGGACTTACTAGGCAGATGTCAAAAAATATTATCTTATGGAAATTAAAACCACAATGAGATATCACTTATCTCCAGTGAGACTGGCCTTTATCAAAAAGTCCCAAAACAATAAATGTTGGC
>NW_012155507.1:6675406-6678168 GCF_000956105.1 Propithecus coquereli | reverse complement strand
AAAACCATACCATGCTCATGGGTCAACAAAATCAACATTTTTAAAATGTCTATACTACCCAAAGTGATCTATAGATTCAATGCAATTTCTATTAAAATACCAACATCATTTTTCACAGATCAAGAAAAAATAATTCTATACTATAGTACAAGGCTATAGTAACCAAAACAGCATGGTATTGCCACAAGAACAGAGACAAAGACCAATGGAACAGAACTGAGAAACCAGATATAAAACCATCTTCATATAGCCATGCGATCTTTGACAAAGCAGACAAAAATTGGGTAGCCATACATAGAAGACTGAACTAGGATCCACACCTCTTACCTCTCACAAAAGTCAACTCACAATGGATAATAGATTTAAACCTAAGCCATGAAACTATAAAAATTTTAGAAGAAAATGGTATAAAAACTCTTATACACATTGGCCTAGGGAAAAAATTTATGAAGAGGACCCCAAAGGCAATCATGGCAACAACGAAAATAAATAAATGGGACCTGATCAAATTAAAAAGCTCTGCACAGCCAAGGAAACTATCATAGAAAATAGGCAACCTACAGAATGGGAAAAAATATTTGCATGCTACACATCCAATAAGGGCTGATAACTAGAATCTATATAGAAAGAAAAGTCAACAAAGAAAAATCAAATAACCCCATTACAAAGTGGGCAAAGGACACGAACAGAAACTTTTCAAAAGAAGACAGACTAATGGTCAGCAAACATATGAAAAAATGCTCACGATGTCTAATTATCAGGGAAATTCAAATCAAAACCACAATGATCTATCACTTAACTACAGTGAGAATAGCTTTTATCAAAAAGTCCTAAAACAACAGATTCTGGCATGGATGCAGAGAGAAAGGAACACTTATACACTGTTAGTGGGACTGTGAATTAGTACAATCTCTATGGAAAGTAGTACGAAGATACCTGAAAGAACTAAAAGTAGACCTACCATTTGATCCATCAATCCCACTACTAGGTATTTACCCAAAGGGAAAAAGTCATTTTATCAAAAAGACACTTGCACTAGAATGTTTATTGTGGCACAATTTGCAATTTCAAAGAAGTGGAATCAACCCAAGGGCTCATCAATACATGAGTGGTTTAATATAATATGCTATATATATGCTATGGAGTTCTGCTTAGCCATAAAAAAAGGGGGAACTAACACCATTTATAACAACCTGGATGGAGCTGGAGATCATTCTTCTAAGTGAAGTATCGCAAGATTGGAAAAACAAACACCACATGTACCCACTATTAAATTGATACTAAGCAGTCAGCACTCATGTGCACATATGGAAGTAAAATTCAATGGAAATAAAGCAGGTGGGAGGGTGAAGAGGGGATGGGTAAATTCACACGCAATGGGTAATAGTGCAATAGCGCACTATCTGGGTGATGGCCACAATTACAACTTTGACTCAAACTGTAGAAAAGCAATTCATGTAACCAAAATATTTCTACCCCTGTAATAGTCTGAAATTAAAAAAAGATACCATGGAGGCCAGAAGACAGTGGGATGATATAATTAAGGTGCTGAAAGAAAAAAATGCAACCAAAAATTCTATTAATATATCTGACAGAACTATAATTTATAGATGACATAGAAATTAAGACATTATCAGATAAACAAAATATGAGTATTGTGTCATTAATAGATTTGCCCTAAAGCAATGCTAAAAAGAGACCTGAAGTCTGATATGAAAAGACACTAGACATTAATTCAAACACACACATAAAAATAAAAAACAATGGTAAAGGTGGCTACAGAGTTCATTGTGTATATTGTTGGTAATTACTGTTTACATTTTCCTACATTATTTAAAAGACAAGTAGATTAAACAGCAAATATGTTATGCTAATGAGCATACAATATATAAAGATGTAATTTATGAAAATAACAGTATAAAGGGAAATGGAGGTATAAAAGAACAAAATTGTTATCAACTCAAACTTGATTATTATAGAGTTAAGATATTAACTTTAATAACCAGGTAACCACTAAGGAAACAACAACAACACAAATATAGAAAAAGAAACTAGAGCAATTCAAAACGGTACATTAGAAAAAAATCACTTATATAAGAAGGTGGCAATTCAGGGATTGAGGAACGGAACAGGAATATGACATATAGAAAAGAAATAGTAAAATTACAGAAATATGGCTTTCCTTATCAATAACATTTAACATTTGAAAACAGAAGTTTTTAAAGGAAAATGAGAAGGATTACATAACTATTTTGAGATAATTATCCTTTGCTACAAAGATCAATAGCGAAGTCAGAGGTTGGACAGGCAGTTGCTGGACAGATGTCCCTGTAGAAGTATTTTTTTGTGTGTAAAGTTATAATGGCCTTTGTGCAAGGTTGTCATTTTTGCAGAGTCTTTTGTGATAGTTCTTGTTATCAGGCATCTGTACTTGAGAATCCTCCCTTCAGGGCCTCCCCAGCTGTGTTTGTCAGGGTTTTTAACAGAAGTGACTCCATTTTGATTCTGACAAATTTCATGATAGTAATATAATCCCACCTCAAGAACCTAGGAAAAGAAGAAAATAATACCAAACCAATCAGAATGAAGGAAATAATAAAGATATGAGTAGAAATCAATGGGATTAAAGAGAGGAAAGCAATAAAGGAAGTCAATGAAACAATGAGCTCAATCTTTGAAAAGATCAATAAAATTGGCAAACCTTTAGCAAGACTGACAAAAAAGAGAGAAGACATACATTATTATTACCAGTGATGAATCAG
>NW_012155507.1:6672239-6674142 GCF_000956105.1 Propithecus coquereli | reverse complement strand
GAAAATGATAAAACACTGACAAATCAAACAAGTAAATAAATAGGTTTACCAAATTAATGGATTAAAAGACCCAACATCGGCAGGTTAGTACAATTCCTATCAAAATCCCAGCAAGATTTTTTATGAATATAGATGAGTTAGCCTAAAATTTGTATTAGAAGGCAAAAAAACGGGAATAAATAAGGCAAATTTGAAAGAAAAGAAATTGAAAGGATCTAGTATGCCAAATGTCAAGGCATTATATAGCTATAGTAATTAAGACTGTGATATTGATAAAGGGCAACACACATGTGTCAATGGAATAGAACAGAGAACCTGGAAACAGACCCACATATATGCCCAACTGATTTGAAAGCAATTCAATAGAGAAAAGATAGTCTTTTCAGGAAATTCTGTTGGAGCAATTGAACATACATAGGCAAAACAATATATAGATTTCCCCTTAAGTCTCACACATTATACAAAAATTTTCTCAAAATGGACCAAATATGTAAATGTAAAACATAAGATTTTTAGGGAAAAAAATAGGATGGAAATTTCAGGATCTAGATCTAGGCAAAAGAATTCCTAGATTTGACACTCATGAAAAGAACATTCTATAAAAGAAAAACTCACAAATTTGACTTCATCAAAATTAAAGACTTGTTCTTCCAAAGGCCCTAATAAGAGGATGTAAACACAAACTACACATTGGAAGAAAATATTTGCATGCTGCATATTTTTCAAAGGACTGGCATGTAGAATATATAAAGAATTCTTAAAATTTAACAGCAGAAAACAAACAATCTTGTTAGAAAATAGGCAAAATATATGAAGAAACATTTTACTGAAGAGGATATGCAGATGGCAAAAAAAATATGGATATGTGTTCAACATCATTAGCCATCAGGGAAGTGCAAATTAAAACCACAAACTTACTAGAATAGCTAAAATTAAAAATTCTGACAACATGAAATCCTCATGATGATACAGTGCCACTAGATAACTGATACATTGTTGGTGGGAACATATAAAAATAGTACAGAAACTCTGAAAAATCGTTTGGCCATTTCTGAGAAAAACTATTCATTCAAATACCGTATGACCCAGAAATTGCACTCTTGGGTATCTATCCCAGAGAAAGGAACACTTATGTGGATTCACACAAAATTTTGTAGATGATTGCTGAGAGTAGCTTTATTTGCAGTTGTCAAAAATACAATCAGCTCAAATGTCCTTCAATTAGTGAATGGTTAAATAAACTGTTATACCTCTACAACATGGAAAACTACTCAGTAATAAACAGGAATGAGCTCTTGATACATGCAAGAACTTAGATTAATCTTGGGGAATTATATGTAGTGCAAAAAGCCAATCACAAAATGTTATATACTATGTGATTCCATTTTTGCAACATTCCTGAAATGACACAACTATGGAAATTTAGTGCAGCAAGAGAAAAAGACATTATATACAGAGAAACAAACATAATATTTATAGCATAAGTTTTGTCAGAAACGTTAGCCAGATATCAATAAACTCATACTTTTAAAGTAATGAAACACTGTCAACCCAGAATATAATTACCTATATATTTTTACATTCACCATTGCTCATCTAAGTAACTTATGGTCACAGAGGAAGCACAAGAGATGCTCTAATATATTTTTAATTAGAAGCTTTTCAAAAGACAACAGAATAATGGCCAGCAAACATATAAAAAAATGCTCAACATCTCTAATCATTAGAGAAACGCACATCAAAACCACAATGAGATATCACCTAACCCCAGTGAGATTGGCCTCTATCAAAAAATCCCAAAACAACAAATGCTGGCAAGGATGTGAAGAGACAGGAACACTCTTACACTGCTTGTGGGACTGCAAATTAGTGCAACCTCTGTGGAAAAGAATTTGGAGATACC
>NW_012155507.1:6670529-6671044 GCF_000956105.1 Propithecus coquereli | reverse complement strand
AATGAGAACTATTTAGCAATAAAAAGGGGTCAATGACTGAAACACACAACATAGAAGAATTTCAAAATAACTATTTTAAGAAGCCAGACAAAAAAAATCACATATAATTTCATTTATATAACATTCTAGAAAAGGTAAAATTATACAGACATAAATCAGATCAGTGTTTGCCAGGGATTGGAAATAGGACTCTTGATTTCATTCAAAATAAAAGCCAGTGTTCTTAATATGGCCTACAAGGCCTTATGCAATATGACATCCTATTACCTCTCTGACAGCATCTCCTAGTCCTCTCTCCTCACTCGTTTCATCTTGTTGGTTTATTCCCTCTCCAGCCACAAATATTTACTCCAATCTCTTCCTTCTGAAGGAGGCCTACCCTGACAATCCCATTTAATACTGACTTCTTTCCACACACTTCAGACACTTATCATCTTCCAACATATTAAATAACTTACTCATTTTGTTTATTCTTGTTTGTCTTCCCTCCGTAGTATGTGATCATTATGATTGCA
>NW_012155507.1:6666968-6668619 GCF_000956105.1 Propithecus coquereli | reverse complement strand
ATATTTCTATATAGAGAGAGATATATATGTACATATACATTTCTAAAGAAACTCAAATACCTTTTGAGAAAGAGTCTGGGTGTAAAGTAATAATACAAAGTGAAAAAGACAAATCAATCATCAACTACTTTTGCAAATTTGCCTCCTGATTCACCTCCTATATTAAGCTTTCCTTGACTATTCCCACACCACCCATCCTAATTATACTCTTGTTCATTCATATCTCTTCATCATTCTATTTCTAGTTTATTCAATTGCTTAAATTGTCTAGTTCAGTGATTGACAAGCCTGGTTGGTTATCAGAATCCTTGAAGAGGCTTTAAAAAATATAGATGCCTAAACTTCACCCCAAAAACACTGAACAATGATCATTAGGCATAGAAACCTTGGATCTGTATTTTCAAGTAGTTTATCTGGATGGTTTGGGTGATCATCAGGGTTAGGACAAACTGTTCTAAATGGTTTCTGGACATGAGTTATAACTCTACAGCTAGATTTCAAGTTCCTAAAATTTTGTGATAAGGCCTGCTATGTCTACCACAAGACTGATCAGTTAATAGGACCCTTAAAAGTGAGTGCTTGAAGATCAGAACTAGTTAATCTTGTCCATGTCATTTTATTTCATGTCAAGTGTAAATACTTCCATTTTTATTGGCATAACTCAGTTTTCATGACTATTCATAGCCCCTCATGATTTGCCCACAGGGCTCTGTGCTTGAAACACTATCCTCTGTCCTAGTCATATTTATTTTGTAAACAATGATTGCATAAGGTTTTAGTTTATAAACTTGCAGAAGATTAAAAGATAGAAAGAATCCTATCACACATGGATTGATAGGAGATTCAAAATTCCCTGGATATTTTGGAGTGTTTGGCCAAAACCAAAAGAATTTAATTTGACAGAGAATGATAACATCTTTTTCCAATCCACTTTTAGAAATAACTCCTAAAAATAATCAGAATTAGACAAAAATTTATGTATTAAGATATTTATCAAAATGCGTTCTAAATATGTAAATGATTGTCATTCCGATTTTTAAAGAACAGATGTTAAAAATGCTGAAAGGTACAAAGGAACAATTAAATATCATGCACAAATGTTCCATGTAGAAAGAACCAATGTTCACATGTTGATATATTGTCTTTCATTTTTATTACTATAAGTATTTTCTTATAAAATTATAATCATATGTGTATAGTATCTTATATTCTGCTTTTCTCAAGTAGAGTGGCTAGCATTTCCTCATTACATTAAATAGACAAAACCATTAAAAACATGCTTTGAATATTTATTGCATTCCATAACTTTATTTGCACATTCTTTTAGTGTCAGGCACTTAGATTGGATAATGCATACCTTTATACATACATATATGTCCACATCTCTGATTATTATCTTAGGATATATTCTTAGAGGAGAAATTATTATGTCAAAAGATGTGCTTTTATTTGAGGCATTGGATATACATATGACAAAATAAATCCTCAGAAGTTGCACAAGTTTATGTACAGAAAAAATTATCTGATTTTTGTTTTAATACTTTCATAATTACTAGCAAGAAAGAAAATTTTCTTTTTTTTCTTTTCTTTTTTTATTTCAGCATATTATGGGGGTACAGATGTTTAGGTTAGGTATGTTGCCCTTGCCCCC
>NW_012155507.1:6663864-6665273 GCF_000956105.1 Propithecus coquereli | reverse complement strand
GAGGAGAACTGGAAGGAGAAATGTCCCGAGAGGCTTGGAGACCAGCGACAAGGGTAGGTGGATTGGTTAAATTTCCCCTCCCTTGCATCTCAGACTTCTGGTGGGCTCCTGAGCGGCTGGAGAGACCTGCCCACACCAGCCCAGAGACAACTGCCGCCAGTGAGCAGTGGCCTCTTGTGGCCTCAGTGCGGGGCTTTCAGCCCCCTCGGGGCACCTCCCCGGGCACAGACCAGAGCCTACTGGCACACACCATAATGCTCCATTCTCTCCTTCCCCCTCCCTACCCATGGGTGCCCAGAGAGACAATTTAGCCATCACACAGAGTCATCTCCAAGGAACAGTACCTTTCCTTTTGGGGCCCTACAGCAGACGCAGGGGTACTCAGACTGCAAGTTCCCTACCCACCAGCCTTCCCAGGTGCTACTTGCCTGGGGACTCCAGGAGAGTGGGGAAAATCCCAAGGTGGAGTGAAATAGATCTAGCTTGGGCAACCTGTAAGTGATTCAAGACTAGCACCTCTCCCCCTGGCAGGGTCAGGGATTGTTCTCCACGGTCCAGGGGACAGGCCTGCAGACCAGACTCCCTACACCCAGGTCAGGATCACACAGCCCCGGGGCACAGAAGAGAGATCTCTGAAAGAGCCTACTGAGGAGTGTGTGTCTGCAGGGAAAGATCAGCGTACCAGAGTGGCAACCCTCCTCCTAAAAGAGGGCTGTGCACCTAGCTCAGGCTACGATCCTGGATAGGCAAACTCCCGGCCCACGTCACAGCCAGGGGAGATCCATTGGCCTGGGGTCCTGCTTGCTGGCAGAGGCCTGGGAGAGGCCACGGAAAGGGGGAGATTGGAAGGGAGCGAGACCTGCTCCAGAGTGCGGGTCTTGGACAGCCCCACCCCCCAAGCCCAGACTTTCAGCTGAGTGGACCCATTTAAGCCCCTCCCGGCAGTTTTGCACAGAAACAAAGAGCAGACCTTTGACCCCTGCTAACAGCAGTTGTGGAGCCTGAGGGCAGGCTTGCTCAACCCAGCCACACCCAGACTCACTCCCCCCAATGAGGGGGAGAATAAAAACACACCTGGAAATCCCAGGGTCCCACCCACCACCCGAGGCACAAGAGGGCCTCTCTAGAGGAATAAGAGCTAGCTACAGGACACAAAAACAGCACTACAGCTCGCTCCTCCCTGCAAGTGCCACCTACTGTCAGGGAGGTCATCCTGCACACCCTTTTACTGCATCTACTGATTCATCATAAAGGGCGTGGTCGAATGTCACCCACAAAACACGACCTACTGGCTCAGACACTAAACAGGACATGTCATTATCCAAACGAAAATCTAAAGGCAAGAAGGAACAACTGATCCAGATGGGAAGGAACCAACGAAAGAACTCTGGAAGTATGAAGACTCAAAC
>NW_012155507.1:6656221-6658458 GCF_000956105.1 Propithecus coquereli | reverse complement strand
GTGAAGTATCACGAGAATGGAAAAACAAGCACCACGTGTACTCACCATGAAATTGGTATTAACCGATCAACACTGATGTACACATATAGTAGTAACACTCCTTGGGTGTCAGGCAGGTGGGAGGGGGAGAAGGGGCTGTGTATATTCACACCTAATGGGTGTGGTGCACACCGTCTGGGGGATGGACATGCTTGAAGCTCTGACTCAGGTGGGGCAAAGGTAATATATGTAACCTAAACATTAGTACCTCCATAGTATGCTGAGAGAAAAAAAAAATAAATGTGATTCACCACATAAACAGAAGTGAAAACTAAGACCATATGATCATCTAAATAGATGGAAGGAGAAAAAGCATTTGACAGAACTCAGCACACTGTTATGATAAAAACCCTTAACAAACTAGGCATAGATGGAACATATCTCAAAATTATGAAAGCCATATATGACAAACCCACAACCAACATCATACTGAAGGTAAATACTGAAAATGTTCCCACTAAGAACAGGAACAAGACAAGGGTTCCCACCACTTCTATTCAATATAGTGTTGTAAGTCCTAGTCAGAGCAACTGGGGCAGAGAAAGAAATAAAGGGTACCTAGACTGAGAAAGAGGAGGTCAAACATTGCTTTTTGCTGTTGATATGATCTTACATCAAGAAATCCCCAAAGAGTCCACCAAGAGACTCCTAGAATTGATAAATTCAGCAAAGTCTCAGTTTATAAAATCAGTGTTTACAAATCAGTAGCATTCATATATACCAATAACAATCAAGCTGAGAGTCAAATCAAAGACTCAATACCCTTCACAATAACCACAAAGAAAATAAAATATTTAGGAATATATATAACCAAGTAGGTGAAAGATCTCTACAAAGAAAACTACAAAACACTGACAAAAGAAATCACAGACAACACAAATAAATGGAAAAATATCTCATGTTCATGGATTGGTAGAATCAACACTGTTAAAATGTCCATACTACCCAAAGTAATTTACAGATTCAGTACAATCCCTATCAGAATACAAACATCACATTTCACAGATCAAATAATAATAATAATTCTACTCTTCAGTTGGAATCAGAAAAGAGTCTGAATAGCCAAAGCACTGTTAAGCAAAATGACCAAATCTGGAAGCATCACATAACCAGACTTCAAGCTATACTACAGGGCTATAGTAACCAAAACACTATGGTACTGGCACAAAAATAGAGACATAGACCAATAGAACAGAGAACCTACATATGAAACCATTCACCTATCGCCAACTGATCTTTGACAAAACAGACAACAATATACACTGGGGAAAAGAAGCCTTATTCAATGAATGGTGCTGGGAAAACTGAATAGTTATATTCAGAAGAATGAAATACGATCCATATTTCTCAACACTCATAAAAATTAATTGAAGATGGATGAAAGATGTAAACGTAAGGTATGAAACCATAATAATGCTTGAAGAAGATATTGTAAAAACTCTTCTAGATATCAGCGTAGGCAACGAATTGATGAAGAAGACCCAAATGGCTATCAGGGCAACAACAAAAATAAATAAATAGGACTTGACTAAATTAAAAATCTTCTGCACAGGTACAGAAATAATAAAGTGAGCAAATAGACAATCTACAAAATGGGAGAAAGTATTTGCATACTATACATCCAGTAAAGAGATAATAACCATAATCTGCAAGGAACTCAAGAAAATCAGCAAGAAAATAACAAACAACCCCATTAAAAAGTGGACAAAAGACATGAACAGAAACTTTTCAAGAGAAGATAGACAAACGGGCAATAAACATGAAAAAATGCTCAATATCACTAATGATTAGGGAAATGCAAATCAAAACCACAATGAGATATCACCTCGCCACAGTTAGAGTGGCTTTTATTAAAAAATACAAAAACAATAGATGCTGGCATGGATGCAGACAGAAAGGAACACTTATACACTGTTGGTTGGACTGCTAATTAGTACGACTTTTATGGAAAACAGTATCAAGATTCCTCAAAGATATAAAAGTAGACCTACCATTTGATCTGGCAATCCCACTACTGGGTATTTACCCAAAGAAAAAGAAATCATTTTATCAAAAAGTCACTGCACACAAATGTTTACTGCAGCACAATTCACAATTGCAAAGATGTGGAATCACCCCAAGTGCCCATCAAGTCATGAGTGGATTAACAAAATGTGGCATACGTATACTATGAAATACTACTCAACCACGAAGAAGGA
>NW_012155507.1:6653444-6656036 GCF_000956105.1 Propithecus coquereli | reverse complement strand
TAAGTTGTATTTCATAAGTATGCATTACTTATACTGTTTTAGATATCTTTTAAAAAATCAACTTTCTAATAACAGTCCAAAGGAGGTCAACATGGGCAGAGACTCATATTTAAAAGATTCTGAGAATTTTACTTGAGCACAAGATTAATATAAAAAAGCCATCAATATAAAGTAGCTATCCAGGCATCTACACTAACAGAAATATAGTCTCCATTTCATGGATAGCAATAGTCCCACATAGTTTTGTAATGGCTGATTGACAAAGATTATATTGCCTTGGGTTCTATGTTTTGAAAAGAGCATTGACAAGGTAGAAAACATTCAGCAAAGGTTTACTGGAGTAGTAAGGGTTCTATCTTTTTAAAATTAATTAAGTGATTTACTAATTAATTTACCCTCAAATATTTAAAAACTGTCTTAGGCAAGTGATGATTTTTTGTCATCCTGAAATACAAAACTGAAACCAGTTAGAGAATCAGATTTTACTATAGGAGTTCAGGTAGAAACTAGACGGCCACCTGTCAGGATCAGTATATGATTCCTGGTTTAACTGGCAAGGTAGATTGTATGACCCATGACATTTATTTCAAACTTGAAATTCTCTGACTCTAGGATTTGACTCTAGGATTACCTTCACTTAGGAAAACATACTTTTCTATAACATTTGATATCATAAAGACAGGATAAATTCAAATTTGACTTACTTATTCATATTGCTGTAAGTCTGTTTTTAGTCTGAGAATTGTAATATTTTAGGAAAAAATTATATATAGTAATGTTACAAAAGAGTTCCAAAAAAAGCAAAAAAATAAGTGAGAAAATGTTTTTAAATTTCATAATGATATGTTCTGGAGAGTCATTTGAATAATAGCATTTCAATCACTGTAAGGGATATCTGTTATGATGCTCTCCACATAATACTCATATGCTCTACCCAATGACAGAAAATATGAATTATAGCCCAAATTCACTGTAAAATAGCATCACCATGGTATCAAAGACCATCACTGTTCTCATAATTGATAGAGAGAAAATATCATTATGATTTAAGAATTAAATGTCACACGAACCATTTTTATCATGATGAAAGATATGTAATTATGCTTCTTGAAAGACATTCAATCTAAGGACATTAGAGAATATAAAGCAAAGCAAGGGTTCTACCAATGATAACTTCAGTTACTTATCAATTTGGCATAAAACTCCTGTGCTCATATCATAATATGTCTGTTTTGTCAATGTGTAGCCCAGATGACAGGTTCATTTTGAGTCATTTCATTGGAACTACCTATGAGCATTACTGAATATCAAGGGGTATCAGGGAAATCAAAGTATTGTTGTATAGAGCCTGTTCAGCCATTGTGTAAACCAGAGTTCCTATGTCCTGACTACTCTAAGTTGGACACATTAATTCATTTACTAATCATTAACTATGCTCCTGATATTTGCCATCTAGACCTCAAAGGTGGTACAAAGATGTATAAGATGCATTCCCTGCTATTAAGTTGGTTACGGTTTAATCAAAATTATAAGACTTATGCATAAATAAATAATACAGGCTACAAGGTGATAAATGCAATAAAAGAGGGGAAATTAAGATGTACTTGGAGTTCAGAAGGGAGAAATATTGCTTTTGGGCAGGGGGAATATGAAGGAAGTAGTATTTGAGTTTCTTCAAACTGACTGACAAAGGGGACATAGCTATCAAAATTTATGGGATTCAACGAAAGCAGTCCTAAAAGGAAAATCCACAGCATTAAATGCCTACATCAAAAAGGCAGAAAGATCAAAAATTAACAATCTAATGACATGTTTCAAGGAACTAGAATAGGAGGAGCAAACGAACCCCAAAACCAGCAGTAGAAAAGAAATAACTAAGGTCAGAGAAGAACTAAATGATATGGAAAAAAATAAAATACAAAGGATCAATGAAACAAAAGATTGGTTCTTTGAAAAGATAAACAAAATTGAAAGACCTTTTCCTAGATTAACCAGGAATAAAAGAGAAAGGACTCAAATGCACTCAATCAGAAATAAAAAAGGACATATTACAACTCATAATATATAAATACAAAATATCATCTGTGAATACAATCTCTATGCACATAAAACATAGGAAATGTACAAATTCCTGGAAACACACAACCTCCCAAGGCTCAATTAGGAAGAAACAGAACTCCTGAACTGACCAATAATGAACAATGAGATTAAAGCAGTAATAAAAAATATTCCAACAAAAAAAGCCCTGGGCCAGATGGCTTCACAGCTGAATTTTATCAGACCCACAAAGAGCTGGAACCCATACTACAGAAGTTATTCCATTACACTTAGAAGGAGGGAATCCTCCCCAAGTCATTCTTTGAAGCCAGTATCACCTTGATACCAAGGCCAGGAAAGGACACACACAAAAAAAGAAAACTACAGACCAATATGCCTTATGAATATAGATGCAAAAATCATCAATAAAATACTAGCAAAATGAATTCAACAGCACACCAAAAAAAAAATAACCTACCATGACAAAGTGGCCTTCTTCCCAGGGATGCAAGGATGGTTCAACATACTTAAATCAACGTGGAAATAACCCAAGTG
>NW_012155507.1:6646458-6650131 GCF_000956105.1 Propithecus coquereli | reverse complement strand
GAGAGATACTGGGATAAGAGAAGAAGATATTACAGGAGAGGGATAGTAGTACAAAAAAGCTGCTGAGAAGTATAAAACATATTTAGTAACCATTAGTAGTGCTGTATAAATGAAGTGAATGACATGAGGGAGTGTACTGAGAGTTAAAACTGGTAAGTTGGGAGAAGAGGAGTATGGAGAGGGGGCTAGAGTGCGTTGCTTAAAAACTTTAAATTGGTTTGGTACTGAGGAGCTTCTAAGGGTTGGGCAACTACTGACAGTAGGATGTCTCACCTCCCAGAAATGGTTTCACTGTGCGCGTGACAGGAGGAGTCCATGGACACGTGTTCTTATTTCGTAGGCTCTCGTGCACTTTTGATTGGTTGCAGTTCCTATCCAAGTATAACCTTCATTTTTGAGGGAGATCAAAGACTAATCAGAGTGTATCTAAAGATCTGTGCTAAGAAGCAATCTAGTTTGCTTCTTTCTCTCCAGACCCCAGCTTTTACTTGAGATTGCCTCATACAATGATTATTAAGTGGAATAGTATGTGTGAACTCAGGGAAAGGAAAATAACATCAACATCAGATTAGATACAATGGTCAGACATGCTTCCTCTGAATCAGGTGGAGCAAAGGCAATATACGTAACCTAAACATTTGTACCCCCGTAACATACTGAAATAAAATAAAATTTTAAAAACACTTCTTGCGATTCTTATTTCATTAAAGGTGGTGTAAATTTTGCATTCCACTTCATAAAAAAGATAAATAAATACAATGGTCAGAAAGGGAAATTTTCAGCTATAGTATATAATTTAATGTATGGTTTTACACAATGTGTTTTGTCATATTATCCAAGTTTGTTCCACTTAATGAATATAGGCAGGTGACATATGCTTTTATTTTGATCCAGGAATGAAAGTAAAACTATCGAACTCTACCTCAGTTACCACACATGTAATCAAAATTTCTGCTTGAACCAATTTCCGCATTTAACATATATCAATGAGGCTCCTCACTGGAGATGCTGGAATTAAAATAGTAATATATATAAAGGCTATGACACATCATTAATAAAGATAACATAGGAAATAATAATGGTAATATAATTGCAAGCCAAGAAGCAGGTTGATTACCTTTAATAAAAACATATTGAGTACTTGTTGTCTAGCATAATATTGTAGAGGTACTGCAATAAAAGAGATCTTGATAAAGTGACCATTGTTGTTGAAATGAGAATTCTTTTCAAACAAAAAGGGAGTCTCTATTAAATTATAATGAAATAGTAAGTGGTAAACAAGGGCCATCCTGAGAATACTAAAATGGATGAACATTTCACATTTAGATGATATTTTCTGTTCCTTGATGGAGTTGGCATGTCAAAACTCTTAGTTAGCAAAGTGGCATCAACTAAACACAAGACAGTGTAGTTAGGAAAAAAGTAAGAGTTCTGAGAAAGAACTATAATAATCGAGAAATATTTGAAATTTGAACAGATGAAAAACTATTGACTAGGCACAGATATCAAGATAAAGGTAGAGGTAGAAGCTGGAAGAAGGCTGAGTAAAAGTGGGAAGGTTGAGGTGAAGTGAATGTGAGAGGGAGCTTGAGGAAGTGTGCTTGACCTGAGTCTATGCTTGTTTTGGAATTTTTAAAGGATTATTCAGTTGACTCCCATTGGATCTCCTTGAAAAGCAGTTTAAAAAGATAGCACTCCTTACTTCCCCTGTAAGAAGTGATTTCCCTCTTTAGAAAGCCAATTCCAATTATGGATTTCATGCATGTCAGGCTCAATAGGCAGGGATATGATTACATTGGAAACTTGTATGCAGTGTGTGCACTTTAAAATTACTCAGAGAATAATAGTTTGCAATCTTTATGTAAATCAGTAAGCCTTTCTGCCTCTATCATTCCCTCCCAGCATGGCAGGAAAAGTGCAAACCTCATCGCTTTGGAAAGAAAATGATGATGAAATATTAATAAAGATTACTGACAAACTAAGCAGTATGACTCAGGTTGTATAAAGCTGTGGGACCTAGATGTTGAACAAATTTATTTAGCATCAGGGCAACTCATTCAGATGTTTTAAAGGAGATGACACTACCTCTATAAACTGCAGGAAGTCTTTGGGAGTGGGGCAACACAGGGAATCAGGGGGAGGGGAACTTTGAGATAAGGGAGTAATTTTATTAGAATTACATAGCAGGCAAAAAGGAAAGGAAATTTCAATGAAAATCTCCCAGCACATTCACAAAGCAGCATGGAGGCCTTCATTTCCCCTCTAAAATGATTTCATTTCCCTCGGTCTTGTCCTTTTGACCATCACAGGAATTGATTTAAGCCGTACATCTTCCTCAACGCAAGGCTACTGTGCTGAGGCTTTCAGATCATATGAACATGTTACTGGCCAAAGTAGTTGTTTTTAATTTTAAAAAGTGTTACTTGAACTTTTCCAGTGGTAGGTGAAACAAGGTAAGTTAGAAACGATGTTACCTATTTTAATGGATTTTTGTTTTAGAGACTTGGCTGGTGACAGGCTCTTAGGGAAAGGTCAAAAGGGAACCACTGTCTCTTAAATGTAGAATGAACACATGTTCCACCCTCCCTAACTTTCCCTGAACTCAAGAGCTATTTTTTCCTGGGGAGGGAGATAGAGGAGAGACAGACACTGACTTATGTTCATCAGGAATATTCAAAACAGCCACTGTATATCATCTCTGATAACCCCTTAGGCTTTGTAAGAATGACTCAGGAGTTGGGGGGTGGGTATTTCTACATTATTCCAACTCCACCTCATAATAATTAGGCCATGAGCCAAAGAGATTCTTCACATGGGTAAATTTCAATATTGTTGGGGAGATTAATGAGGCAGCATGCATACAGAACAGGAGATATACCCATTTGTATAAGTGAGGAATCTGAGGCCTCCAGAGGCCTTCAGTGACTTATTCAAGGTCAAGAAATGAGTTACCAAGGAAATACAAAGAATAATCTCAAGGTCTCCTGAATCCTAGCAGAGTTCCTTTCTTCAAAAGCATACTGCTGATTTGAAAGCTTAAAAAACACTCAGGGCCTCCATTGATAGGTATTTTCCTATAGGCCAGAAAGGTAACTAAGGTCATTTTTATAAAAGGAAAGGAAATTAAAGAAAGAGAAGACTGCAGCTATTTCTCAAAGATTGTAGTTTAGTTATATCTGTGACAGTGAATAACTCATGGAACAAGGAACACAAGTGAGAGTCCATAGGGTAGAGTGAGACCATCCTAACTCCAAATTTTTCAAAAGAAAAAGAAAAGTCCCATTGTTATTTTCAAGGGGTTTAGAGAATTGTGGTGGTCCTGTTGCATAGTACCAGCGGATGAAATGAGCCAAAAGAATAGTGATTCTTAATGACTCTGAGAGTGTAATAGGGAGAGAGACCTGGGATGTCATGGTATAAGCTTGCACTACAAAAGACCAACTGAGCTTTGCTATAAAACCTTAACTGCTATTAGTAAATACATTAAATAGATATATTTAAAATTCTATTGCTTTCAAATGAGAACTATGAGCCTTCTTTTGGGTAGATGCCCAGTAATGGGATTGCTGGGTCAAATGGTAGTTCTACTTGTATCTCTTTAAGGTATCTCCATATTGCTTTCCACAGAGGTTGCACTAGTTTGCAGTCCCACCAGCAGTGTATGAGTGTTCCT
>NW_012155507.1:6644370-6645778 GCF_000956105.1 Propithecus coquereli | reverse complement strand
AGAAACTTTGCAAAAGAGGACTAGCTACATTTCTAGTACTCACTACCTACATGTAGCTAGTGGCTACAGTATTAGTGCGGATATAGAGTATTTCCGTAATCTCAGAAAGTTCTGTTGGACAGCACTGATGAAATTAATCTTGCTCTCTCTTGAAATGACTACTACACAACACTAATAATAAAGATAAATTATAAAGATAGAAGAAGATGTAGCCTAATGGAATGATTTAAAGGCAGGGGATAAGGATACCTGAATTCTATTCCTCTTTTCTCCATGTACTAGATGTATAGTTTTATGAAAGTTATTTAACTTCCATAGGCTTCAATTTCCTAAATTTCCAAATGACAATGTTATATCCTCACTATTATACACTGTAATATGAGGATATGGTAGATATCTGTTGACTTTCTCTTTGTCCATCATCTTTTGCTTTTAGGAAATGTCCTCTTTAATTTTGTGTGATTCCAGCGGTTCTATCAGTAAAAACTCAGCCTACACTACTATAAGATTGCATATATTATCTAGGATGACTAATCAGAGAACTCTAGCTCCCTAAATACAGTTATTGGCCCCATGGTATTTATGTGACCTATGCTGAGACAGAGTCCTTTGGAGTGGATTCTGGGCAAGAGAATATCAGGCCCCTTTTTCTGGTATGGTGTACCACCAGACTATGTGATCCTGGGATTGCTGGTAACCATCTATACTGCCATGTGGAGAAATCTTGTCTGATAAAGAAAACAATAGAGAAAAAAGCTGAAGTCAAAGAGATGGGAAGAGAGAGCGATTTCATCTGATGACATTTGAAACACTCGATCTAGCCATATAGCCTGAACCCAGACTACTCATGATTTTCCAGTTAATGAGACAATGATTTTCCTTTTATTTTAACTATGCTCATTTGATATGAATCTCCACCTTCTGGTTAAACGTAGAGATTTCCCCAACTCCCATGACTCCAAATACCAAATACCCTAAAATTTCTAATCCCATCTATGACCTCTTCCCTGAGCTCCAGATGTGAATATCAAACTTTTCACTGTCTCCACCTAGGTATTGGTATCTTAAGCATGATATATCAAAAATAGAACTCATGACTCCACCTCAAACAGTCCTCTCCAGTATCTCTGTATCAATAAATTTCATCACCATCTAGTCAGCTGTTCAAGCCAAACACCTAGATGTCACTCTTGATTTCTTTCTTTCTCTCATGACCAAATAAAATCATCAGAAAGACCTTAAAACTCTGTGCCCCCAAATATATCCAAAATCTGACAACTCCTCTATGTCTGAATTTCAATAATTCTAATCCAAGCCACCACCATTTTTCACCCAGAATACTGGAGTTCAATAGTCTGTAACAAGTTTCCCTATGCTACTTCTATTTCTTTATATTCTTAACTTATAC